>NC_071407.1:31632479-31734979 GCF_017976375.1 Cuculus canorus
TGTTTCAGTATTCTAATATTCCTTACAATGATTTTCTCTCCATGAAAGCGTTTCCTGTAAATCTTACAGAAAAATTATTTTGAGTGTTTTGAAAAGCTTATCTGAACTCTTGGCGTTCAGGAAAATCAGATGCCCTTGCCTTCACGCAGGCAAACGCATAGAATGGACAGAATTTGGGAGCCTCTGGAGTTAGAGAAAAGGTACAGGGAACATCCTAATGAGGTAAAAGGAGGAGTAATTTAATTGTCTAACTCCTCCTGTGCTCGAGAATATCAGACAGATGGGGAGGATAAAACAAGGAGCTCAATAATTAATTTTCATGTTCCTCACTAGTGGGACCTCTTTAATCCCTGTTCCTGTGATTATAGAGAAAGGCTGGATTCTGAAGTTTCACTCATTAGCTATGTGTTGTATGAAAATACCTGTATATTCAAAAGGAATAGTGACAAGAATGAAAAATTTCCGCTATTAAAAATATCTTGGTGTCAGGGACTTTTGTGAAAGAACAAAAACTCTCTGATTCCCTCAGATAAATAATGAAACAGATGGTTGTTGAGAGGTTAAAGGTCAAACCTTCCCTGTTGACTAAAACACAAGGTTGACTTAAAAGATTTTCCAAAGTTATTCAAGAGGCAGCGCATCAGCCTGTGTCTCCTGACTCTTAATGAAATGGTGTGGGCTTTCTTAAAAACACTGGTGGGTGCGGGTATGTTCAAGTGGTTCATCTTAAGAAGGCGGACACCCATTCTAGCACCGAACTGTGCTTCTGCAAACTGTATCTATAATAAAAGATATCAGTGAATAATTAAGTGAACTTATCCAGGGATATAGGTTATCCAAAAGGCTAAATATTAAGATTTAATCCACTTCCTAAATGAACCGCTGACTTCCTACCTGGAATGGTAGTTGATAAAGTCATCA
The DNA here is from genome assembly GCF_017976375.1 of Cuculus canorus. Classification (NCBI taxonomy): domain Eukaryota; kingdom Metazoa; phylum Chordata; class Aves; order Cuculiformes; family Cuculidae; genus Cuculus; species Cuculus canorus. The sequence goes on from NC_071407.1 coordinate 31,633,401, forward strand.
CAGAAATCTGTGAAATCCTGAGAAAATTATCAATAATTCAATTTAGAAAAATGGAAAGAAACCAAATAAACACTGTCGGTAAGGCTAAGTTTCTGCATCCGTTAGCAGACTCCTATACAAAAAGAAGGAATTTTTAAAGTAGCATACAGACTAACTAAAGAGGCAAATACTCTAAGTCATATGATACAACATAATTTTAGTACAAATTGTGCGATCACTCACACACACAAACATTTCAAGGCAATTTTCATAAGTCCCTATTGTGATCTAATTCCCTATTAGGATGAATAAAGCAGGCTGTGATTGTAATTCATCAGCCCTTTGCACTGCAGATCAGCTGCGGGAGTTCATTCCATGGTTTTCACTAAAAAATTTAGACCGAAATTTTTGGAATTCCTAACAACAACCTTCGACTGAAGGTCTACCCTTTTTATTTTTAACAAATAGAGTTTAAAGTTAGATAAAATTTGTACCTGAAATCCAAGAAGGTCATTGAAATCAGAGCCGATCTAAGGACTGAATCCATGAGCACTATGAAGTGGCTTTCCAGGTACATCATGTAGCAGAAGGCATGCCCAGGCTTCTTGCAAAGGGCATTATTATGGTGCAGAGCAGCAACGTGTTGCATTAAGTGCACCTAACATTTAGTATTGATGCCTTCCTAAACACAGTCAAACATCCCTTCCTCACATGAAGTTAAACTTGTCTTCCACAACCTTCTCCAGAACCTTTCTGCAGGCTGTTGCATGTTGAGAAATACTTGGATGGTCAGTTCCCACTAGGATAAGGTATGGGTGTTTGTTGTGCAGGATCTTGCCGGATGGTTCAACAGACTGGAGAAGAAAGGGTGGGGTAAACTCTTTTTATCCTGCAGAAAATGTTATTATTTCAATGAAAGTTTTCTGCCTTGATGAAAGGCAGCCTTTCCAAACTAGGAGGAAAAATCAATCTGATTTCCTGGAAAAATCAGTCTGGTGGCCAAGAAGTGTTTTAGCGTCAAGCCCAACCTCCAAGCCAGACAAAACTACTTCCAAGCCCTATGCAACTCCAAGCCCTATGCAACTTCTTTGCCTCCTCTGAGCACTCTCTTTACAACAAGTTACTGTCACCAGTCTGTGTATGGGAGGGGAATGAAGGGAACACGAAGATGGAAAACGCTCTGTGTGAGTGTATCTGTGTGTAGCCATGAGCATGCAAACACATTCCTGTGTGCTCACACACCTACTGCCCAGCACTGCCCTCTGCCACATTCCCTCCATCCCGTTACTGCCATCAGTGATATTATAAATGGTCACATTTGCAGCAGTAGTCACATGAACGCAATAAGTAAGACAAATACAAATCTCTTGCATGGTAATTTACAAATAAAAGTTCATTTTCCTTTAAAGTAGGCGCACAGCCACGTGTACCTGTGAGGAGAGGGAATTCCGCAACTTCACCACTAGAGAGGCAAGGGACTTCGTGTTATAATTTGACCTAATTTTTTTTCCAAATACAGAATGACCTGTTACGGTGTCCCATGGAGAATATGAATTAGCCCGGGTCAATAGGAGGTCAAATAGATAGGGTGCTAAAATCCCTTTACTACTTTGTAGTATCTTATGCTAATTCAGTTCCCTTCTCTGTGATAAACAAAGCCAGTTGAAAGTAGATAGCATCACACAGTGATGGGTCCCAAAGCTACAATTTAATACAAATCTAGTAATTCCATTATACAACATATCCAGTTCATTTAGAGGCAACGAATACTTAAGAAGGTCCAGGATTGAAATATCTCAGATGATACTTTAAAAATATAAATAACCCAGCAAAATTTCATTTGTAGCATAAACCTAATAGATATGCATGGTAGAAATTCTGGCTGTCCTTTAAAATGTTTCTCAAATGCAAATCATAGGTCCTAGGTCCTTATACATGAATATTGTGAGTTTTCAGGCACATAATTAGTAGATACATGCATTAAAAAAAATCCTCATCATTCCCTCTTTGCAAAAAGTGATATTATATGAGTCTAATGAGAATTACTGATTTAATAAAGCTGAACCTTTCACAATGTTTTACAGGCAGCGCTTTTCACCTTGGAAGGATTCTGCATCATTCTGCAGCTGAAGCCCACTAAAGGACACCACAAAGACTCAGCACCTCTGAGGCAGAGAAGAGTCTCTTACATTGGCCCAGAGATGCTCTTGGGGTGCATCTCTGTGTCTTGAATTTTAACAGAAATGCAGATAATTTGAGCCTGAGGAGGAGCCTTCAGAATTGCTGATTTTGGGGTCATTCAGAGCAGCCTAAGTGAAAGTGCCTTGCAAAGTATTGGGGTTATAAGGAGGTGCATAATTTTAGATGTTAGAGTCATACAATTCTAAACAGAAAATTAGAAAAGAAGACCTAGAAAACAAGGTGCTATAGACAGCTGAAGACACAACGCTACGGGCCTACGTGCTTTGCAATAGAGTAAAACCCCAGAAAACTTTTGCAAATGATCAAACATTGCTGAGTTTCTGTCTGGTGGAATGTGGTGCTGGTTATTAGGCAAAGAGGGAGAGACATTGCAGAGTAGCACAGGGAAAGAGATGCAATGAGAAGAAAGGAGAAATGGAGAAGAAGAAAGATAAAGGAAGAAAGGAGCAGGAGTCAAACCATGCCAGCACTGTAGTGAGTTAAATAATTTACACGTGTTAACAGATCTGTATATTGTGGACAAAGAGAACTAGCCCAGAGAAATGATTGATGGGTGCAAGGGGCTATGGTACAGCAGAAGAGAAGCAGACCTTCAGTCTGACCATTAATAACCAGAAAAGAGTATCCATGTGCTTTGTGGTCAGTGAAGTTAACATTAACACCTAGAAACTGTAAAAAGTCTGTGGGTATAACTGGTTTCCTTTACAAATAGTGCTTGGTATGGCATAGGCAATGTTTTGCTCCGGGCAACTAGAACACAGAGGAGTGACCAGAGCTTACAGCTGGACAAAGCACAGGAAAAACATAAAAAAAAAGTAAATTCTTTGTAATTAAATAACATACCCTTAAGGATGGTCAGAAAATCATGGTGGGATTGAGGTCATAACTATCCACAGAGAAAAATGAATGCAAATATTCCATAGAATAGAAATCTCTAACTGCCCAAATATTAATCTATATTGCTGCAGCTCAAGATTTTTGCAGAAAGGAATACAAACTCAATAACTATCTTGTAATGAGGACATCTAGAGTAATTTCCAACCAGGTAGACACTACCAATAATCTGACTGTAACAACCTAAGCCTCAATGTAAGATATGTACCGGAAACATTTATATAGAGCTTACTCTGTTATATCCCTGTATCTGATGTTGAATTCTATTAATAACTACTGCTAGTTGCTGGCATGGTGAGGAAGACAGGAAATTATACTTTTAAGATCATGGAATTGCCAGTTGAAACCAGCAGTTGTTAAGTGCCAAGGCTCAAGTAGCACAATGCTCATTGGGACTCAGATATGGAAAGCAGACATTTGTCAGGCTCCTTGGCTTTGAGAATTTAGTGAACTTGTCTAACATAAATTATCAAGGATTAACAATGAAAAGTGAGGTGGTTATTCAACTTCAAGCATCTAACCTGGGTGTCTAAATCAGAGACATGAGCTTCCTATATCCTGTCAAGGATATACCAGTGAGGGGTCTCTATGGTCTCTTCCTTCCATATGCCTATACCATTGATGCTTCTTCAGGCTGCAGGAGAGTTTAACCCTCCAGGCTGGAGTTTCTATCACTTTTAGTGACTCTTGCCTTAGGTGGATATAGCGCTGCTGTCTCCTAGATTTTTGCTTTGGATTCCAGGTTTCAGTCTCAATCTCCAGGCAGATATTTTCCAGGTAAGATAAGGGCTTCAGGTGTAACTTAAAAGTGGCAGGTCTGAGCTTCATTAACAAGGATGTGCTGGAAACTGCTTTCAGTGGGTTTGGACTAAGGTCAAATGCTAAAATTAACCTGCTTAGGGAATGAGCCACAACAGAAGTCATCAAAAGACTCTGAAGAGCAAAGGAAGTAATCTTCTAGTCGTTGAAACACCAAAATGCAGAGTTTGCTGAAACACTCCATTGCAGGAGGTAGAGCACACGGCTGAGAGGACAACAGCACAGATGCTTTTCCTGCTGATTTCTAGGCCTGGGCTTACAAATCTATGGCTCGGGAAGAGATGGGCACTAACTGAAGAGAAATTTGGAAAATATGCTGGATTTCTATTGGCCAGGCTACCAGGAATTGCAGCGTGCCATACCTTTCTTCCAGCTAAAAGGAAGGTGACAGTGCTGGTGTAGTTTGTGTTGAGTTAGTAGGGAGTTTTGGCCCTGGGAGCTGGAAAACTTCTGACTCTCCCTGGTAGAGGTAAATACAAGTGGGGAGTGACTGGCATTGCAGCGGGAGGATGGGAGATCAGAAAGGCATTCTGAAACCTGGAAGAAAATCTGCTTCTGAATGGACTTTTTGCTCTCTACTTGACATCTTCTTTCCAGGTGAGTGCCAGTGACCTTTTCACATGTCCTCTGTGAACTGTGTGTCCTGTTCACCAGACCCACTTGCAGAGCACTGCAGGCTGCAAGCAATCTGGCCCATAAATAGATCAGTCATGTCAGATACTAACTTTTTGTATTTTAATTACATCACCCTTTGGGTGAAGACGTGCTTTCAGTGGACCAGTAACACTTTTTTTTAATGATCCCAAAGCTCTGGTGTGGTTAATTATTTGTTTTCAGAAATACTTGCTAAAGCCATGTAATGAAAACGTTGTAGACTATTGTTGCTTTTCTTTCACACTGACTATGAAAATAAACAACTAATGAAGCTGAGTGCATGTCGACTGAAGCTATAAGAAAAATGGTCAATCTGTCAGAAGATATCCTATTTTAGGTGGCGGTGCACTCAGTCCTATGTTTAAAGCACAAATTTTGATGGTAGATACCCCGAGCTGTGTTATAAACTATATTTTGTGACTCAGGTAAAAATTGTGTTTGTTTCAAGAAAAGTGATTTCTAAGATATAAAATTCATTTTTTAATAGACCCTCACTGTATCTTAATAGTGCTTTATGATTTATACATATGTATAATTCTTACTTTTCTCTGTGGCTTTATAAAAAATACAGTCCTGTTCTCACAGTGGGTCTGAATATATAAAAGTGTTAAAGACAAGTTAAGAAAATCTCTGTGTTGCATGTTCTCCACTCTCACTAATTCCTTTGTCCAGTCAATAAGATTTCTTCATGATTTTTCTTCAGTTTTAAGGGCTCTTATGAATTACCAAAGGAAACCCATAACGGAAAGATACTCTTATTTTATTAGGTGTGCATTGAGATACATAGCTGGTCTGATTCCTTCCAGAAACAAGAACTATAATTATTGGGACTTTGAAAATTTTCTGGCCACTTTACTCCAAAGTGAGACAATTGTGACCAACTCATGTCAGTGCATGCACTGTGCAACAGATCTCCACTGTAATTCAGTATCTGCTGTTTGGCCAGGGAAGGATGTTCATATTTTTTACACTTCTGACTGTGTGGATTTTTATATTATAGAACATTTTAAAGATTAATTTAATACCTATCACCAAAACCAGCTTGGAAGGGTGACTGATACAGTGGCGCTACCTAGCAGTGAGAGTACTGGGTGGCTATCAATGGGCTGTGAGATATTGATGATGGTAGACGGAGGCCTTGGGCAGAGAATAGAGCTACTGTTCTCTTAGCAGTGAAGATTGTCTACGTTCTCTCCCTTCTGAAAGACATTTCAGGATTTACCACTGCTACATAATTTTGCCAGTTGGTTGCATCACCAGAAAAATCATGGAAGCTTCTGACTGGAATGACACTAAGGATTAAACGAGTGAAATAGATACATTCAGGTATCATTTGAAATCTCATTTTCTTTCTCTACTTTACCTTGTGTTTAAAAGAGGTTTAGACTGTAGTGCAGGAACAAATTGCTACAGCTGTACCCAAGATGAACAGTTCAAGAACTGAGTCAGACTGTACTCACCACAAAAATTGAATTACAAGCTGCAGAGTTTAATGTTAGAAGCAGTGCCACATGAGAGGAGTTACGCATACAGTAGTAGTTTCCTAGTCCACTGGCCTTTTGGTGCTCATTACAGCAGGCAAGCCTAGCATGAGCCTCCAGTTTGCTAAGCAACTCAAAATGTTCTGCTGAATTTAGACATCTAAAAGGGTAGCCATGATGATTTTTCATTTCTCTTGTGTTTTTTTCCAGTTACAATCATGATACATTTTTCATATTCTGTTCCTGCATATCTCTGCAAGCACTGTTTATTTCTACGGACTTAAACTAAGTGCACAGTGGTGGGATCAAATGAGGTCCTGCACCATGCTCATCACTGAGCTCTGTGAGAGGAAGAAACTGTCATTTTACCTAGATGAGTATGACCTTATACAGCAAGTTGCCTTCAGAGTATAAAACCAGCTGGTTAAGACTTTAATATCTTGTTCCATCAAGCATTCCTTGCAGTCTCTCAACTAACTATGTGTCCTCACTGAAGAGACAGCACCCTGTATGGGAAAATAATATAGAACAAATGCTGCTGTAAGTCTGCTTTCGCAGCTCACAGGAGCCTTTCCTTAAGCCTAATGCTTCCTGGAGCAATATACAGCACCTGTGAGTAGGTCAGATGCAGCCTAATATCTGTCCTAATATTCAAGAAGAGCTACAGTGTTATTTCAGCAGTTCTTCAAGATTTGTTTGTTCTTTTTTTTTTTTTTTTTTTTTTTTTTTGTCCTCCTGACAATCTTGCTTGGAAAAAGGCAAAAAAAGGTGAAGAGCTGGTACAGAGCATTTATTTAAGCTTGAAATGCTGTCTTGGTCTGGAAAAACAAGCCTTTCCTGATTTCCTAGCTTTGTGTATAAGACTTTAACGAGTCACATCTGGTGGTTCTTCACGTCATGTTACATTATGAATCTTTATGGGCAATTAACTGGTTGGGTATGAAAACACCCACACTAGTAATGGGTCAATGGGCACATCCAGCTTCAGAATTCAGCTCAAATTGTTAAATCTGTCTCCAAAGAAAAAACACACTATTTTCATTCTGATGAATTTGATGAGACAGTGGTAGGATGTAGAATAAACAGAAAACTTTCCCTAACACGTAAGTATTGACTTGTAGAAAAGGCTAGTATTCTCCTTTCCTCATCTTGTACTTTAAACAAATGACAACAGCCAAATAGCTTCTATGTAATTACATTTATCATGGCCATGAAAATAATTATTTGAAATTATATTATAAGTTTCTTAAACTGTTCTTTGTTGAAAAGTATTACTTAGTGATTTAACAAAAAAGAAGCGTATTTCCAGCTCTAGCAGGAGTTGTACAGCCAAAAAAGTCTCCTCTGACTTTGAGAAGTAAAAGTCATTGTTCAAGCTTCTTTTACTTCTCTTTTTCTTTTCCCTCTCCATTCTCCCTTCCCACTCTCCTCAGAGCTTTACATGTAAGTGTGTTTTCCTGGACATTTTCTATGCTGATTTCAGAACCACACTACAGTTGTTCTGATGCTGTGATGTGAAGTTGTGCTGCACCTTCAGCAGTTCAGGAAAGGGCAAAGAGGGCCAAGCACGGTGGTTTCCTCCTTAGGGTTGTTTCTTAGCTGTGATCACCAAGGCAGGCACAGATTCAGCAGGTGGCTTGCAGGCACAGTGCTGTTTGCAGCACTGCGGTGCTCTGGTGCCTCAGCCCCATCCTTGTGCAGCACAAATTGCAACAAGAAGCAGGTTCCTTGCCCACATCTGGTGCAGAAACTTCTCCAACATCATCCTAGGTGGTGGCAGCAGAAGAGAACAAGGGTTTGCCATGAGCAATAGTGGTGCAGAGCAGGACTTTGTAGGGTTACAGCTCATGTCAGTGAGTTAGTAGAATGTACTTCATTTAAATCTTAGTGAATCTGAGGCCTTAATTTAAACAATAAAATGATATTGCTAGTGGTAAAGTACCAGGAGCCAAAGGGATGGGCAGCACCGTGCACCCATGGCTCAGCTCCTCAGGAGCCAGGCACACGCAAAGTTAAACCAAACATTGTGAAACCAGATCAGATCTGAACTCTTTGCTTAAAAAGTAACAACTCTGGTTCTTACATGGATTTTTAATTTTAGATGACACCTTTGACTGGGACTGACAGTGGAGCAGATCATTTGTGTAATTGCAGCAATAGGCGTTGAGGAAAGAAAGAATATCTCTAAAGCATATAAAACATGAAACTGATTTGATAGCGTACAAACTCTGTAACCAGAGCTACAGGAACCTTCTGGCTTAGTGAGGCTATAAACATGGTAATGTCTTAGCTGAGGTACTAAAAAGTCATGAAATCAGTCTTTCTCTGCACTTCAGATGAAGTAAAGTAATTAATTACATGGAAAAAGTGAACTTTTAATGAGTCTGAGAAGGTTTAGCCACCCCACTAACAGCAGAAATGCTAATGTGTTGCTGGACAGAAGCAGATGGGAGTAGCTGCAGAAGGGGTGCTTAGCATGTTAAAAAATATCTGTGCCGTGGATTTGAAGTTAATTTCGTTATGCATATGCTAAATGCTGTGCGGAAAAACTGTATGCATGATGCCCTGAACTTCAGCTTAGTCTTCCTCACCGCCTTGCTTTCAAGTTGCACCTTTTCAAGATAGGTATTTTCAACAGAGCACCAGGGTTTTATTCATGGAGCAAGCTGTCCTTAAGCTGACAAGTGCTCTTATACTCGTTGTGGTGAGATGCTTTACTCTTTGTTCTAGAATACACTGTGTATGATATATGTACACATCGGGGCTTCTCACAATGAATACGGAAAGTAATCTGTAGAAAAAGAAGAAGAAAGTAGTAGGTATCTACAGAGCAGGGCTGAACAATAAGTTGCTGAGAAGGGAATTTCCTTTAATGGTTGAATAAGTGCTTAGGATGTATGGCAAGCAAGAAACTCTAAACATCCTGGATGAGGAAAATATTGGGCACAATAATTTGCAGACACTTGAGAACTTGGTTATGATTCTAAAATTTGGTTTTGGATAAATGGGAAAATCTTTTCTGCTATTTAAAAATGTAAAATCAAAACAAATTTTGTGTTGCTTCTATGAAGACCACAACTAATTAGCCTTAGTTAAGTAAAGCACATCCTTTGAAAATTGGAGACAAGTTCCTTTGCACTCTGAAGAATTGTCTGTTATTTACATTGTTAATATTAATATCCTGCAGCCTCTAAACTCTGAATCGGTGTCATTGGAGACAGCCTTGCAACAAACAACTCAGACCTCCAGTAAAATAATGTCTTTTTGAGATAATTTTCCTTTTTGTTTTTCAACAAGTTGAAATAATTAGTGATGAATGGAGCCTAATACTCTTATGGTAATATCCGGATTCAAGCTGCAAGCCTGTGGAATCTTAATTTGCACCTTCCCCAGCATATCTTGTATGCACCTTGAATGTAAGGTGGCAGATCAGATGAAACAGTTTCGCGAGTTCTGGTGGGAACTGCAGGAGCTGTAACTTGGGGGAGCAGCTGAGTATGAGGGTTTTTGAGGAGGTGAGATTCTCCTCTGGTGGTGCCTCTGGGTTCCCAGGCTGGAAGGTGTGTCTGGGTACAAAGAGCAGCATCATGGGTGTCTGTAGGAGCGCGATATCCCTGACTTGTGTTGGGAGTCAACGTTGAGACATACTCCAAGAGTCAATGGTGAGACATATTCTGGTCCTGTATACCTTGGTCATCTTTCTGTTCCTGCATCATCCTCTGTACAAGGCTGTGGGAAGAAAAGAAAAATGAGGTTGACTGGAAAAGCTGCACAGAAGAATGATAAAAAGCTCCAGAAATGTATTGGACATCTTGTCCTCTGCCACCTCGGGCTCAGAGCTTCTCGGGATTCTTCAAGGACCAAACCAAAGAAAGTCGTTTGCAGCAAGTAGATTCTCAGCTAACAAAGCATGGGCAAGTAATAATAGAGTCAATGTAGATGAACTAGAAAATCATGGGAAATATTATTAGGAGTAATATAAAAATGAGTGGAATTGATTAACATAGAGATGATACTGAAGAAAAGGACTTAAGATGATGACTAAGGCAACAGTACTTTGTAAAAGATTCAAAAATACAGGACATTTTACCAACAGCTTTTTACTATTTGTACTTTGCTTGCACTTGGAGATCCAGAAAAAACAAGTTCTTTCTAAAACCGGCACTATACGTGCTCTCAGGAAGACACGAAAACTGCCTCAAAAACCTGTCTAGTGCTGAAGTCAACATCAAGGACAGAGGAGAAGCTATTGGCTGCGCTTAATATCTCCATTGTATCAGCACCCCAGAAGCATGGATGGCTGCTCTGAAGTAAAATTCTATTTTCACATAAACAGTAAAAATGGAGGATATTCACCAAAGCTGATGCCTTCCAGATGTGTGCTGATGAAGCTCAGAGTTGCAAGCAGCCTAAAAATAATTTAAAAAATACAAAACAAAAAAAAAAAAAACAACAAAAAAACCAACAAACAAAAAAACCAACACAACAAACCAAACTCATTGGTTGCTCTATTGAATTGTCTGAACTAAAAATAAAAGTTACTAGTGAAGAATTTAACACTTAAAAAGAATGCATTTACAAATTGAAGGCCATACACTTTGTATCAGTGATATTCATTTTTTAATAGCTAACTTCAGATTACAGTTTCAAAACTGTTTAGGAACTTTGGAAGCCGCTGTCCCATAAATTGCAATGGCAACTGAACACCCCGATCCCCAAGGTGACTTTGAAAATCTTTGCCTAAACTTATCTCTCTACTCATTGTTCACAATGTTGAAGGGAAGCAAAGTTTCTGGGATATGATAATTTCATACTAGCATAAATCTTGTTTAAGTTAAAATCCCTGGAAGCTCCAAGGTAGTAGGAGTTATGTACTAGGGAATCTTTAACAAGATCACTGAAGAGATTACTGGTTCAACAAATGGAGATTTTTTATCTTAGCTCCTTTGAGACAAGGAAAACACCAAGGGACTAGAAAAAAGCAAATACAATCCCTGTTTGGAGGCAGGTGTTGGGGAATGGACTAGGAAAAACAGCTGGGGTATAATAGACCAGTACATCTGACCTTGGTGCTAGGCAAATCTCTAGAAATATTAATAAAGGATGAGATCACAAAACATCTGGAGAAATAAACTAGTCAGCATGCTTTCAAAAAGGGTAAATCCTATCTGACAAATCAGTGGAATTTTTTTAGGGAGATAATGTGTAAAGCAGGCATGGGTGACAGTGTTGGGCTTAATTCTGTCTGGTTTGATCTGAAATGAGAAAGGACTGCTTGGGGTGTGGGTTGGAGTAACGCTGGTGTAAGGAGGAGAAAAGTGAAGTGTAGCAGGAGGCAGCACCTATATACAACTAATGCTGAGGGTTAAACTACAGCTCTATGCATAAGTTCTGGGAAAAAAACCTAGTAAAAGTGATATCCAGTGAGGAGAATAAAGTGGAAACGGTGGATTAAATCTGCAGAGAATGTCTGTAAAATTGTGGGAAGGTATGGAAGAGAATGGCCCTTCACCTCCTTTTGAGGCAAACAGTAGATTTTTAAATTTTTAGCTCTGAATTGTGAGGATTTATCCCAAACAGATAAGTTTTGCATATCTCTGAGTAAGAAAGAATTGTAGTACTAACACAAAGCAAAAGCTAAACACCGCAGAGGATTATGAACTGTGAAGATACAAGAGTTTAATCTGGCATATTTTAAAGTACTTCCCTGGATCTCTGTATACTTTTCTGCCTGAGGTAGGACATCACAGCATCAAAGGGACATCCTGGGGATTGGAAAGGGCAGAGGACAGTAGGAATGACGGAAGTATTTGTGAAGCTGCTAATGCAGAAAGCCTGGGAAACCTGGAAACATACTCACTTGAGGGAAAAACTAGCTGTTTTAAAGATGATCTGATTTGAAGATTTCAAGATGCTGAGGAAGAATTTGAGAGTAGATGAACTGCAGATAAGCTCTTCAAATTTACTCAGAATCCCAGAATGTGTGTTCATTAAGTATAAAGAAAAAAGTAACTGAAATAAAAAAATACATACATTAAGCAGAATGAAAGAAACCGTTAAATTACTGACCTAGGATAAAAAAGGAAGCAGCTTGTCTCACCATCCAACTGTGCTGAAAAATTGGGAGACATTAATGGAGCTGAGGTCGGGGGCAGAAATCACCTCTATCCTTTTCTAGCACAAACTGTATTTTGACTGGTTATGTAGTTAAAGGCCACATAATTAATCTTAAGTGTTACAACATGTGAGGAAGAGATGACTGTGCAGGCAGTGCTGATGGGTCAGTGGTACTTTGCTCGTCTGGACGAGCTGCCCAAGTGACACAATGAAAGGCCAGAGCTGTACCTGAGGGAATTATCTTGTTTTATGAGCTGCATCCTTGGCTGCTTGATCTGCATCGTTCACAGAGGCTGTTCTAACTCTTTTTCCTAGCTGGGGGTGGAATCCCAAAAACTCATAGTGTCAGATGGAAAGCAAACTAAAACTGGAGGAGGAAAAAAAAAAACCAAACAACTCAACAACAAGCTTTTAATATTTACAAGGGGATTTTTGTAATAAAGATTCCCAATACTGAAAAATTCTGCTAAAGAGAATAGCAGCATGAAGTCAAGCTGCTGCAAGTTAAACACGTGCAAGGGTTTGTGCTTACCAGGCTCATGTAAGCAGGTGAAGGCGAGAAGTGCATCAGTCCTGAAATGCCGTTAAGCAAAGGGAATGCATGTCTGCATGCTACGATCTACAAGGAACTTTCTAGCAGGGATCTTATTAATTTTATTGTCAATCCACAAATCCTCCTGCTTTATATATGACCTGCAAATCAGTTCGTACTATATTAGTACATGAGTTTACAGAGAAACAACGCTAGAAAAATGGAATCAGTACACATTTTTCTTTTAGTATTTGGAGCTGCATGTGTGTTCTCTTATCCAATGTGTACTGAACTTTAAGCACAAAACTAGGAATATCACTGTTGCCTCATGCTCAGTGACACTGTTGTGATGTGAGCCAGAAGAGAGGAGCACAAGTCTCCTCTCTGCTCTAAAAAAAGCCATTTTTTCAATCAGATCATAGGAGCACAACATAAAGCCACTGATTGTTTTCCTTAGCATTATTCAAATCCACTTATGTGACGGTGTTTGTTCAGGGTGGTTTGGTTATTTTTTCTTCCTTATTGCAAACAGTTAGCAAATTAATGTGGCTAAAATAAGACTTGTCTGGAACCTTTAAATAAAACTCTTGCCTAATGTAAAGGAAGAAAACGCTTCTTCATTAGGAGCAATGACTCTAAAATACTATGGGGAGTCTCTTGTAGAATTTTCTATCTGACCGCAAACAGGAAATACGAAACTCTCGTGTGAAACTCTGCTCTAACACATTGTCTTAGCCTTATTTCTAGGGCCAAGATCAAGAGACAGTGAAAGTGTTATACTTAACTGCTTTTTTTGTTTGTTTTGACAATATTGTTTCTGTTTACTTCTAATAGACTATTACTTCAGCTACTTCAAGTTACTTACAGTAAGATCAGATGGATTAGATATAAACTGGAATAACTCCAGTATCTTCCTGGAGCATGAAGCCGTTGTGTCAATGAAACAATATTTCTTTTTTAGCTTGCTTCTCATTTTTCTGCATCTTTCCCTGTTGCCTTCAGGAATGAGTCATTAATAGCTGCTATTCAGGAAAAAAAGTGACAACTCTTCCAGTCCATAATTCACCCTCACAATTCAAGTACTGAGCCAGTTTTGAACCATTTTATACCACATCACTGCATAAGCACAAAACCAGATGGAATACTCAGTTTATAGAGATAACACCAAATTCCCTGCAAGGCTGCTCAGATCTCCCTTTAAAATCCTGTTCAGGTCAATAGGATTTCATCCTAGACTTTTATACTGATGTCAGGTGCTTGGAGCTGCGGTACCTGCTTCCTACGCGTGTATTTTTTCCCGGTTATGAGCTGTGTGCGGCTGATGCTGTGTGCCAGTGACTCATCCTACAGCACGAGGTGTTGTGACCTGCCTAATCAAGTGTCACGCAACTCTGACCCCTCAAATGTGACGGAAATTGTTGCGCAATTTAAATCTGCCAAACCTCTTTTTTTTTTTTTGCTACAGATAAAAGTATGTTGATTTTCCAACCCCGACTGTGAAATGTTCCCACTGCCTGAACTATTTTCTACACAACACTTGTTTTCTTTGTAAAAGCCTTTTTCTATTGATCTGAATTGACTTGTGCAGAAAAGCCTTGTGAGTTCAATGCAAATTGTTACTGTGCACTTACTGTGAGCAGCAGAGCAATACAAAAGGATGCTTTTGTGTAGATGTGCAACGTGCGTATTTCAAGACATGTCTCCCTGTATTGATATTTGGTCTGATCTTGCTTTCAGAGTATAAGCAAGCAGTCAATTAATGCATTTTTAAATGTTTTGAGGAGAAGCTAAATCTAAAATCTGAGGAGGGCATATGTTTGGGTAGAGGAATGCTGAATCTGTGTGTTTTCCGGGATTGAACTGAAATTGATCTCAATCTTTCAGCTGAGATAACATCAACTTTTAGACTTTTATCCTAGCTGTATGACAAGGATGGAGGGGGAGCACCACAATGTAAATAGAGCATCTTATTTCATTTTTTACTCTGCTGAAATAAGTGCTTTTATTAAGTTTTTGAGTCAGTTGTGCAGCTCGGTTACTTTACTAAAGAATCGTGAGTAGGTTTGGGGTAGGAAGAAATCTCAATTCTTAAGTGATTTATCTATAAACAGTGCTGAGGTGCAGGTCCCTGCTGCAGACACAGGGCTCAACTGAGGTTCCTCACCTGCCGTGAGCTGTGAGTGTGGTTAAATTTTCTTTGCTTGAGGCATATCATTACAGCAAGGATTTGGCACTTCATCTGTGTACTTCATCTGAGGGGATGCAGCCTCACAAAGGCAGACAGGAAAACACAAGAGAAAGCCCAATTGTAGGTAAACGTTTGTCCTCTGGGTAGGGTAAAACACCCACAGAAGGTATTTAAAGCATTCATGCTAAAACAGCTCCAGAATAAGAACAATTTGATGGTAAAAAGCAGACCATCACATCTTCTGTTAATAAAATCTCCATAAGCATGCAGACCACAGCAAGCTCTAGCTGCACAGCCGTGCTGTTTACCCAAGCTCCGTCTCAGCAACACTCCCAGCCAGACTTTGAGCCTTTCCTGGGCACAAGCTGCAAAACTCAGTTCAGAGCTGTCAGCTAAACCATAAATCATCAGATTTATACTTGCGTTAAAATATCTCTGAGGCTGGTCTGCACATTTTCTTGATAGGTCAATAAACTTCTGACTGTGGAGTCCAGCTTTAAGTTGCATTTGTGCAGATGCCAAAAGCAGGAATAATTCATGAGTGCTGCATTGGGCTTCCTCAGACAACATGAGTTACACTTGCTTCTTGTGTGTGAAGCAAGGACGTGCCTCCCTGTCCCTTATGATGTGGAGTGGAAGTACTTGCATCATATACAACCCGAAGACAAATGCGAAAAGAAAACTTGCTTAGACTAGCAAATATTTTGTGTGATCTCTTTGTATGTGAATTGAAGAGCAGCAATGGCCAAAACGACCATCATTCACGTGGAACATGCTTCCCACTTTGTGATTTAGCCCAGCTGGAGGAAACAAGCACAGAATAACTTTTACGGTCCACATGCAGAAACAATGGTGTTACTAGTAGAGCCACCTAGCGAAGGATGGCATCTGGTTTGATGATGGGTGAGCAGCTGCCCCTCTTTGTGACAGAAAGAAGAGCTTTTCTTCTTTTGGTGGCAATACTGGGGCTTTGGGCATGTGGTGTAAGACTCGAGTTGTTGCTCATTCTGATGTCAAATGCTGTGTTCAACAATCAAAGAAAAACTGAACACTGATGGGGTGGTTTTGCTGGTTTTGTGTGCCTATCAATTGTTTTTTAGGACAGAGATGTGAATATATCTCCACTCCTTCCTCCTTTCATTTGCTTCCATGTGCCAGTGTTAAGGCAATGGGTGGCTTTGCAGGGGGAAGTCTTCTCAGATGCCTGTCAGGGGCTCTCAGTGTCTGCTCAGGATCTGGAGAGGCTGGTGCCTGCAGGAGGTTAAAGGATGGTAGGAAGTAAAGCCTTAATGATGCTTTGCAATTACTCAAAAATCAAAGCCAGGTTTCTTTCCCCAGTGATATGTGTTGCAGCCCAAATCCATCAAGGAACTTGCATCCAGCTTTAAGCGCAGGAGTGGGCCCCGAAGGATGACATACGGGCTGCAGCAAGCCTGTACTTACACAGGCAGTGTTGATTCAGGATTAAGGTGAATAGAGCTGGCTTCTCTTGGGATGTATATATTAGACTTTTTAAAAAACTTTTGACCTTAACCATGCTCATTTCATGTTTTAAGTAATCACGATGGCTCCCACAACATCATGCCTCCTGAAGCTCTCAGTCAGTTGTTGGCGTGCTTAAAGAGCGAAGGCTTTGAGAAGGGCCAAAATGGTTCAAGGAAATAAATTCCTTTGAATTGAGTGTGACCTGGGCACCTTGTTCCCCCAGTGCCTTTGCATTATGCCCATTTATAAGTGTTGTGCGGAAATACGAAAAGTTCTGTGTATATGCGTGCTTCCATTCAAAGGTGAAAGGGGAATTGAGAATCATCTCAAAAACCCCAACTCTTCTTAACAGCAATGACATATGTCAGGCACACTGAAATTGGCCCTTCAGAAGGAAAGTTATTCTGGCAGTTGTTATGATGTCAGAAGCAAACTATTCCACTTGTATTGTATTGTAGCTGGAAAAACAAGATCAGAAGAACATGAAGCAAATGTGCTAAGCTATAAATTCTTCTGTACATCTCCAGAGTTACGTAGAGCTGAGAAGCAGAAGCAGTTCACACACTAACTACAAAACCCTTCTGAGAGAGAAATAATTTTTTTTACCTAATCATATCATGCTAAACCTGCTTTTTCTCAAATAAGTAACAGTGGGCAGAAGTCCTAGCATCCTCCCCATGTGAAGGACTGGAGCAGGGACATCCACCACTGGAGCAAAGCAGAGCGCAGTTTAATGAGGGCTGAGTGACAACAGCACTGCCAACGAAGCACTTGTGACATTTGCATGAATATCAAATGAATTCATTATAATCACTGCTATTTCCATGAATACCAAATGAACTTATAATAACTGAACTCCTAAAGAGTTACCAGTTTGTGTTTAGAAAACCCACAACCAAACAAGAAAAAAAAAAAACAAACCCTAAGAAAAACAAAAAGAAGAAATAGTAAAATAAATCCACTTTGTTATATTTTGGAGAGGAGATATTCAGACAAAGTATTTTTAAAAGATTCAAGTAGTCAATGATGATTTCTGTCCTTGTTTCTTTTTCATATAAATCTCTCATTTTTGAATGCTAAATAGCAGATAATGAGGATGCAGGATTGTTAATATACTTAAATGGCAATCTCGCTTAAGTGAGATTTTTTTTTTGAAATTAAATGTCTTCACTGTAAAAGGACAACACAGATAACCCTAGGGGTGTATAAGCCAGTGAAGGGGTCACATGCAGCACTTTTGGGTTGGCTCTTAACTTCCTGAAACAGAGAACGTCTGGTTTCATGTCAAACATCTGCTTCCACAAATACTTCAGAAAACTGAAATTGCGATATGTGTTTACTTGTCTTATAAGTATACACCACGGACTGCAAATCTGTAAGCAATCATTTGCTGCAGCCGGATTTCTCCTTCCCTGCCCAAACACTGAAACTTCGGGAGGCTCCGTGCTCCCTGCCCAGCGGGAAGCTCAGCCTGCTTCTTCTGTTTGCTTTGCCCAGAGTGGTCTGGGCTGACATTGCAATGCATGAGGATGGTCGTGACTTTGCTGGTGGTGTTGAAACACAACAGTTTATCTGTGTGAATGTGTGTGATGTGGAATCAGACAGGGTAAATGTACTTTGACTTGGTGACCTTCAGTATGAAAAAGAAAAGCAAATCACGGTTGTGCTTTTCTTGCGTTGTGGGAGCAGCTACTGAAATACCAATTAAAAGCTATAATGGGGAATTGGGTGGATCTGTATAATAAGAAAGTTCTAAGTCAAGCAGGAGGGTTGCAATAATAATAATAATACCAAGTACATTTCCTTATTTAACTTTGTTTTTTATTGTGTTCAGCTCGCAGCTGAAATTTTTTTTACCTTGTAACATAGTCCCTAATTGAGACACATGAAGCTCATAAGAGGCTTTAGACAAGATTCAGCTAGCCACAAAAGTCATTATCTCATTTTCATTTATTAACATGATATTTCCAATGGATTAACGAGGGTTTCCCTTTTGTTGCCTCTGCTATGGCACTAGCCCTAAAGGGGCTGTTGCGTCTCTCCATCTCAAGTGACTTCCTACTCACATTAGATTACAGTAATGTACATGTTACAGGAATGACATTTATTATACTTCTTGAATTAAAATTCTCTGTTTGAAGTAGCTATAATTGCTGGAAATAGGATAAAGTGGACTTGAGTGTTGATTTTAGCAATGAGCTAGTATAAAAATAACTGCTGCTAGAACTGGGCATGCAAAAAACCTCTCCCCTAATTTCAAATGTCTAATCCTGCAGTACTTCTGGAATTTGTATTAGGATGCAGAACTGGTAATTTCAATTTTCTGAAGAAGCCAGAGACCTTATTAAGACAACTACTCCCTTTATTTTCCACAGCATTCATAATTGTTTCTCAAGTGTCAGTGGTTCTGCCATTCCACGAGGCTGCAAAGTGCAGAGTAACAGTGGAAATTTTGGTTAACTGGGAAAAGTGTTGACCAGTTACCCCACCAGGTGCATCTCAGCGGACTGCAGTGGTGAACCCTAGCACAGGGAGCTGTGTTATTTTCCTAACGTGTTTTTCAGCTCTGCTCACTGCTCCCCGGTTCTTCCTCCTCTCCCAGAAGGCTGCTCAAGCAGCATTACAGCAAGAACCTGCAGAGAGTTTGTCTGCTCCAGGCACTGTCTGATCTTGTCTGACATAATTTAAACCAATGCTTCCCGCTTTAGTTTTACATTTTCCAAGGCCTGAAAGGTTCAGTGAGAAACAAAATTCACCTAAGCAAAATATAGAATAGGCTATTTAAATCACTGCATGCTATTTCTGCTTCATCTTACATGATGCTTCGGGGTGCCTGCCCTTGGGTTGGATTTTAAATCAAAATCTCTTATTTGTGGGTGTCAGATTTCTCCTGACCAGTTCCTTGAGGGGTCTCAGCCCCGAAGAGGGAGAGTTTAATCCTGGCATTAAGGAGAAAAAAGATCATGTCTTCCTGCTCCAGCCAATCCTCCCCAGTGTAGCTGGATTTAATGCTCTTCCTCACCTGTGTTTTGTCCAGAAGCTCTGTTACCTGCCTGGAGGTGCACAAAGAAAGGAGCACTGAGTTAGCACTCAGACTGATGGTGTGGTCCTTCTGGCTCAGCATTTAATAAGCCTAAGGGTATGAAAATCTGGAAAATAAGCTGTGGAGCTTGGAAGAGGAATTCTTCCTGCCTTGTCTTCTAGGGGGGGCAGGGAGGGGAAGTAGCAGAAATATTTAATCCAGGAAGCTCCATCATATGTCATGTTTAAAATTGCAACCTACAGTGCTTTATAAAAACTATTATGAACACAATCACTAACAGGTTTCAACATAAATTTGTAAACCAAAGCAGCTGATGTTTTGGAATTCCTTCTGTGCTCTCTATTCTAGTGGGTACTTTCTGCTTTATTTATTAAATTGCATATCAAGGCTGAAATCTTGGGGGATGGGGCTGTTCAGATCCATGTAGGGAGTCTGGCAGCAGCTACAGGAATCTCTGTGTTGGCAGCGAGCTGGTGAGTCTCCTGCGTGGGATCTCCCTGCTAATCTGCTGTCATAATTGTAGTCAATTCGAAGGAAAGCTCCAGATGGGTCTTTAAAGGATGAGTTTAACCTGTCGCAGGGGCGAGGGCAGGGATTATGCTTTAAAGGAGTGTGGCATATATATTTAAAAGATTTATTTTTCATTCACTGTGATTTTCTAACACACATCCTCCTTAACAAAATAGTGAAATTCTTGTAAGGCACACGGCCTTCACCTGATGGGTGAGCAGTAGGTGTTTGGAGGGACCTGTTAAAAAGCACACAAAATGCCTTCAGTGAGCCCAAACTCTTCTGCCTGGGATTCAGGCATTGTCACCGAGCGTTTTACTTTGTCAGCCCCTTTACATATTTTTATTTCACACCAGGGTTTGGAGAGGTGGTCTATATTTCCTAAAGCCTGACCAGAAAGGGTGTTCAGAGTTTGTTCTTCCTTAATCAAAAAAAAAAAAAAAAGAAAAATAGTATAACAGTTGAAATAAAACCTGAGTTTTGGGTAAATTCCAATAATGTGTTTTTCATTGCATGAGATGTGATGCCTGTCAACACATACAAGTCAGATTTGCCTTATTTTTATGTGTCTTGAACCAGCTCCCCCCTTTTTTTTTGTAGCAGAGAGAAGTGTCCTGCATATCATGCTTCCATCTCCATACTGTAATTATTAATATCTAGTAGAGAGAGGTCACCTATGTTTTTTGGCAACAGTTATATTCCCATGTATAAATCATGATAAAGTGCTATTACTCTGAACGGTACACTGATGTTTTTAATCTACTCTGTGTAGAATATCCTTCCTTTCTATCCTTCTTTCTTTCTCTCTTTTTTCTTTCTTTCTTGCTTGCTTTATTACTTTCTTCATTACTTTGTTTCTATCCTTCTTTCTTTCTTCTTTCTTTCTTTTTATCCTTCTTTCTTTCTCCCTTAAAAAAAGGTCTTTTGTTCTGTAATACGGATATACTAATAGATTTCACAACCAATAAAAATAATATTAATAAAAATGAGGCATTGTTACAAAGTAGGACCTAACTATGCAGCCTAATGTTTCAGTAAGTCTGTGGTGCACATCCTTTTATAGCCAATTAAGAGGATGTTTTATTTCCCTCATTAAAAGTGCAGCCCACAGTCACCATGTTGAATCAAATAAGTATGAGTTTGCACATCCTGTGCGCAACCTTTCCTTGAGGCACAGTAGCATTTGTCATCTTTATAATAAAGCTTTCCAATTTTTCTGATTAATATTTAAAAGAAATAACATGACCTGAGGAATATATATATAACATCCTTGTTCGAAGGCATTCCATACTACACAGCTCTCTCTGGTTTAAGGCTAACGTGCTATTAGATCACTTTGTATTCTGCCTTATTCTAAGACCTATTTTCCTGTGTTTATGTGCAGCAGCAGTCTCTTTGTGCTCCTTTCTTTCTCCCAGATGAGAGAGATTTTAACAGTGCACATTGCATTTCAGTGATTGCTGTAATGCTCCTTGTCTTCAGTCTTGCCCTGCCATGTGGAGGGTAGGGAATGGTCCTCTACAGATTGTCTTCTGAACAATTACCAGGTCGTTATGGGTCCATGAGCAAGCGGTCTCTGAATCAAATTCCTTGCAGCTATCTATTAAAGCAGATGTGGGCTGAAGTGCTGTTGAAAGGTGAGGTCAGGCACCAAAACATGGGCAGTGGATGAGGACAGCAGGCTCGTTGGGTCCCTCTCTCTCACTCTTCTAGTTCATGTGGCAATTTGCTAATATGACCACTGTGCGTGTCTTTGGCAGAGATGACCTGGAAAAGTGTGGCTTCCTCTTGTAAAGGTACACCTTCTACTTCATCTGTGTCTCCTGAGGGTCTCTGGTAGAGCTTTACTGAGCTCGAAGAGCTTCGTGGTTGTGCCAGACTCTAAGAAACTAAATATCTGTGTTAGAACCTTGAGCTTCTTCAGACTACAAAAAACTGATTATTTATATGTTTTGTTATCTTTATTGAAACACATATGCCAGAAAATAAAAAGACGACACCACAGTGAGGTTTGGTTGACAGTATAAGGCAGCAAGTAAGGTATTAAACAAAGGTAAACAATGAGCAGGCTGACATTTGACAGCAGAGGTGCTAGAAGCTCTTTACTTTTATGTGGTCTTTTCAGCACATTAATTCCTTGGTCTTTCCCGCTTCCTCTGTCCCCCCTTCTTTACCCCGCTCCCCATTCCCCCTTGTGTCTTATTTATTTTCTCCCATTTCCCCCCCCCCCAATAATAATTGGAAGCAAATAGAGGAAAATGAGAAGGGTTAAGGTCAGTTTGGATATTTTATATAGGCAACCACCACTAAACCCCCTTAGGTTCTTCAGAACGTTATGAGTAATCACAGCTAGAATAACAAAATATAAGCCTTTAAACTTAAAAGCTTAATTATTCAGGGCTCTCTGTAAATTACAGACAAAGCTAACAAATTTCATACATTAGTCATGGCAAGAAATATTAAATTCCATGGTTTGTCACAGATTAATAGGAAAAAAAGATTATAGCGGCAAGTTGTGTAAGTAATTTAAACAAATGCTTGTCAGAGATTCTGCACGTTTGGCGAAGAATTAAATAAGTGAATATCAGCAGATGAACTTCTTGCAGAGGAGCCAAACCCTTTTGGAAAAGCTGAGGGTCTTTTTGAATATGGAAACGATGTTTTACTCAATCCTATAATGCGTTCAAACCAGCTGTTGCACAAAGAAGAAGAATTTACCATGCAGTGTTGCTTGTATTTGTCTTAATCCATCCCCATCAGTAACACACTTGCTGCAGAGGTGAAAACAGAAACTCACAAGTAGATTGGGACTTGGAAGATGCAGAGAATACCAAGATCGATAGTGAAGGCTGGAATGCGCTTTGGAGGGGGTGATAATGCCACATACCACCATGCAATTCTTTCTGTTAAGTAGTACCACGAAATAATTGCAAAATGTTTTTTACAGCATATCAGTACTGGGGCAAATCCTTGCTGGCAATCCAGCACCGGAGCCAAAGGAATCCCCAGCCCTGAGCAGAGACGGGGATCCATACTGCAGAGGACTCCAGCATCCATGCGCAAGGTGCTGTGCAACAACTGCCCATGGCACAGAGCCATCATCATTGATCCGACTTCTGCCTAAACAGCGTTCTCCAAATTCTTCCCCTGTTAAGGAGGATTATAACAGTGTGCACAGCACATATAGTGATGGATTTTGCAAGAACAACCTATATACACACTCAACTTGGGAGAGTTTCTGGAAGTTGTTTGTCTATTTAATTTTACTTAATTTTAAATTTCTTGTTTGTTTTTTTTGGGTTTTTTTTGTCAGTTGGGAAGATGAGGTAAGTCTTCCTTTTTCCTGATCTCTGTGAGCTAACAGTGTGATATCGAGAACAGAAACTTGCCCTACCTTGCATTTCTGCCTTGTTCAGTAAGCTTTTGGGTTTTTTCAATCTTTACTCCTTTAACACCTACTGTTACGTTAGGGAAGAAGCAGAAAGGAAATCAAAGCTGTGATTGACAGCAAGGAAACCAAGAACTTATTTTCTGAATTTCCCAGCTCCTAATTTACCTTTTTTTCACTCCCCATAATGGTTCTCTCAATTTACAGCTGAAGACAGCTCTCAGAAAACATGGATGTGGTGCCACAAACAGACTATCACAACTTTCTTTTTCTATATCTGCTATTTACTCCTTGGCTCTTACTTCAACACTCACGGCACAACATGCTGCTAAGGATGGCTTATACTGGCTCTTGCAGTGAGGTAAAATGTTTGGTTACAGTGAAAGAGGAATCAGAGATGGAGATTTAGGACAGCCCATTCCAACATGTATCTGAACAGTTCCCCGAGTCTTTCAGCTCAGGCCAAATGAAACTTGATGCAGAGATATATTTGTGCATGTTTTTAAGCTGGTGTTGAAGAATAGGCTTTACATTTACATGCCGTCCCTCAGCCTCAGCATCACAGTGGCTGTGCTACACTTGCTTTGAAATGAATTCAGGCAGAATGGTTGCTCGGGGTAGCTTACTCCATCAACATGTTTTTTGGACTTTTCAGTAAATCTCCATTTCACTCAACACGATTTTCATAAAATTCACAGTGAGTGAAATAGAAGTCAGAAAGTGGAGAAACATCCAGTCTTCATGGTTTACCACTTTTAATGTAAAGTTTTCATCATAACTTTCAGGGAATCTTATCTTGTGCACATGTTTGTTCAGCATGAAATCTCCTAGTGGGCAAGATGTCCTCTCCTTTGTCCATATATTCACCGGGATGAAGACACTTCGACGGCTTTGTCCTCGAGCAGTTAATTGAACCAACATTTGGGATCTGCTGTTCCCACAACATCTATCCTGGCTGGAGCCAGGAAGCCTCAGTAGTCTCCCATGGGAACTCCTTCCCAGGAAAATTCCCAGCACAGCTTCTCAAAGAAGGAGGTTGAGTGTCTTCTGTTATATCTTGGATAAGCATCTGCTTGTGATATTCATCCAAAAACTTGAAATATCAGGCTTGTTCTACATTGATTCATTTCAGCAGCTGACCTAGCAGCAGTTTGTATACCAGTACTGGTGATTAACTTTGGTTGACTTGAGAGGTTGTCTTTGACCTAGATTTAGAGTCAGGCTTAGATCTTAAGTGGAAGACCCTAGGGTTCATGCTTGACACTACCAAGTTGTCACGCAAGCAGATCCACAGAAAACCAGATATTGTTAATTTTGCTGGCTGTTTTACAGACTTGTGCATCTTCTGCGCAAACTGCAGGATATTAATCTGTCTGATTTTCAGCCCTGTTTGAGGGTTGATATGTGGTGAAGCCCTCTTGCCAGCCTTTGTAGAGGTGTTTGTTTTAAACTTCTGGCCTAGCAGGAAGGTCTGGGACCATCAGGAATGGGAGCATTTCACTGAATTCATAGGACCTGACGTTAACGCAATTGGTATCTTGCTTTCCCTCTCCTTCCCAAAGGTAAACTTATGCTTTGTTTTTCCTATTTCTCATGTATCCTGGGTCATTCCTGTGTCCATTCATTCAATATGTTTAATTCCTATTTACTGCACAAATTGTGAGGGGAAGAGAAACACGCAGTGATATAAACTGCTGTCCTTCATCTGAACATCCCTGTCTGGCTCCATTGTATGCACCTCCTCCAACTCCTCCCTGCCCCCACCCTTTCCAAACCTGCTGAGTGGCTTCAAACAGTCTCCTTGTATCCAACCCATGTTTAAAGCGTTCTCAGAAAATAGGTGAACTCCTCTAGCTAGTAACCTGCTGGAGGAGCCTGTCAAGGGCTGGCTGTATGCACTTCAGTCTTCGCAAAAATCAAAGTAAAATGAGAAGAGTCTCACAGAAAAGGGTTACAGAGAGTTTCACGTATTTTGCAGCCTTTTCATGGCTTAAATTACACTTTCCCTTGTTCTAGTTTTAAAAGGCAGAACAGAAAACTTAATTTCAACACTGAAAAATGAAGGCTCTTCAATTATTTATAACATTAAAATGTACAAATGTTTGATCAATGAACTTGAAAAAAACATGCAACTACAAAACCCATTTCACAGTGTTCTAAAGTTCATGTGGCAGAGATAGAGAAGTGAAATGATTATTAACAGACGAAGAGCAGCATTTTAATAACATTCGAGCTGTAATAATGAGGCTGACAAAAGCAAGGAAATTCAAAGCCAACACTGATCTGATGCTCCCTCCTTAACACGTCGACTGTGCCTAATTTTGCAGAATGTAAGGTATTGTAAGAAAATTGCTCTCGTGCCAGAGACCCCCTCAGTGTGGTGCCCAGTGGGGAGGCAGCAGGATGAGGTACCTTTTGTTTCAGAACTTCCTTGTTTTATAGAGGAGTGTTTTGAGTAAATACAAAGCTGTGTCTTCGTCTGTTTTGCTGTTGTTGTTTTTCTCGAGTTTTACAGTTTTCATTAGTAGTATTGGAAAAATCATTTTTCTCTTAAAAATGCCGAAGTATGACATTTCTCATGAAATGGCAGCAGGTGAGGCCAGCACGCCAGGAAAGGCTCTGTAGAGGGGTTATAGGTGGTGGCAGCTTCTGGAGCTGCCCAGGCCCTTCAACATCAAACCAGAGAAATGCAACATACTGGCCATGTATTGGGATGAGCCTTGTGATACCCAAAAGGCAGAAAGCGCACAAATTGTTGCTGTGCTCCTGCGAAGCAAAGTACAGGAATAAATAAGGGTTATAGTGAGTGTGAGGCTTGTTCATAGCTGCCCACATCCTCTTACAATTGGGGAATAAGTGGGCTCAAAGCTGTTCTAACTGTATCGGCTCTTAGTGCCTTTACCCTGAAGTCTGCTCTCCAAGGGCTTGACAGCTGGGAAGGGCTAGTGGTGTCCTTCCTTCACTCTAAAAGAATATTTTTGTTGGATAGGTACACAAGCCTTCTTACAAAAAGAAGTTTATTTTCCAAATACCAACGCTTTCCAGAAAAACAAATACGATTCTATCAGCCAGCTACGCAATTGCAATAAATCCTGTTTGTTCAGTGCTTTTCTGAGATAAATGGTTATTCTGGTTTAAGAGCTTTGAATATCAAGATGCTTCTTATGCAATAGCAAACTGAAAAATATCTAGTTTTACTCCACTGTAGCAAAACTGTGAAGTTTATCAGCAAAATGCCTTTCCAGATGGGAAAGGGCACGTGTGGATGCTAGATACAGAGTGCAAAGCAGGGCAAAGAGTTTATTATACGCAAACCTGCATTTATATCTTTTTAAGAGTAAGAAAATTATATTTAAGAGGTGATGGCAAGCCTTATCCCTGGTTTTCAGTAGTTCGGCTTAAGCAAGAACCCCCTTTGGCTCTGCCAGCACAGCAAGGGGCCTTTGTTCCTCTTCCTTTCCCTGGCCCTACGTGGCAGGAAAAGTCCTGAGATGGGAAAGGTGAGAGGGAGGTTCTGTGCTTTCTGGAATGTTTCCCTTGCCTTAGCGAAAGTGACTTAGGACAGAGTATCCCTCATTGACCTGAGTTAATCCCATTGGCAACCAGATGTCCAAGCCAAGGTGCTGTGTGAGGTCTGGGCAGCCCCGCGGCATCCTTTTGGGGTGGGCGGTGGCCCCATTCACACAGCGATTGCCAAACGGCCATCTGCCCTTTCTTGAGCTGCTGCCTGAAAAACAAGCGACCAACCTTCATGTCTTGGTCCTGCAGCTTCTAATTATGCCCTGCACAAGGCCTTAGATGTGAAGTCTGCTGCAGAAGCAGGACGGTGACGACGATGAAAGGGAACAACATCAAAAGTGTCAGGGAGAGGAGAAGGCAACACCATATCAGTGTTGAAGCTACATGCATATTCCAATTTGCTATGTGACTGTGTTACTAATTTGGAAGGGAAAAAAAAAAATCAGATTATACGCAGAACAGCATCCCATAAGGTGCCTCAGGAATATACAACTGAAGAAGAGTTTCTTAACAGGGGAGTCATGTGCTATTGAATCTAGTCTCAACACACAAATAAAGTATAATTAGGGCTCATTAGGAATGGAGGTAGGGCTGTTGGATCTCAGGTCTGTGTGCAGCCACCCCAGTAGGCATGAACAGAGAAGAAATAAGGCCACAGTACTTACACTTTGTTGGGGGATGAGGAGAAATGACTAGGTGCTGTCCTCCACATCCTGATCTGACAGGATGGATTGTATGTTTTTCAGTCTAGCGTTGCAATATTTTCAAAATTATATAATTGATCTGAAGGGGGGGAAAAAATTAAAGTTACAAAAATTCTATTAATAAAATTTAGTAGATTAATAATTCTTAGTATTGCATATAAAAATTGGCATTAAATATTTAAAATTTCTATTAATAAAATACTAGATTAATAAAGCCTAATATTATATATAAAAAATTAATTGGGTGCAGTTCATTGACTTTGTAACATGAAAACCACAGCAAGAAACCTGCCAGCTCTTGCTTATATAAAAGCTTATGATCATGGTCATGCAAAGGAGGTGCAAGAAGAGGATGCTTAGAACTGAACTGGTCACCAGTCATAGGCTGGTAGGAATAAGCAGGATGAGGCCTCATCCAGTATTACCGAATCATTGTCGGATTTTGTCTCTGCAAACCAACTGAAAGAAAACATGACACCATGCAAACCAGGAACAATGAAGGCGGTGTAATGGAAAAAAAGGTGTTTCCTAATTTACAAGTTTGGAGGCCTGTGGGAATGTGTGTATCCCGATATTTCTGAGTAGAGCTCCCACATCTGCAGTGCTGAAAGTAATGAATTTTGCCCCTGACGACAAATGCGTGGTCAGACTTTAAGTACCGAGAGGGTGGAAGCCTTGCCGAAATAAGCCAACCGGGCACTGCCACCCACAGCGCGCGGTAACGGTGAGGAGATGCAGCACACTACAAGATCAGGCTTCCTTGGGCTTAGGATGAAATAAAATTTCATTGAGATTTAGGTAAGAAGTCTATTTTGCAAAAGAACTGGAGATTAAGGTATTATCTAAAATTATTCTATCAAAAAGGAGAAACGTCTTGTAAAGCATGCTTTCTTAAGTATAGGGCATTTTTGCATCTAAAGTGCTCCCGATTCCTTCTTCTGGGATGATAACTCCCATTACTGATGGTGTTTTCACAGATTTTTGCCCAGAGTTAGAAAAAGGACTACGTATTGCCTCTGCTTAAGTAGTGTTTACAGCAGATGGTAAAACTGTGTTTAAATTAAAATAAAATATTAAAATTAATATTCATTGATTTTTATGTTTCATTATCATTAGAAATTAAGTTTATTCTTGGGTAAACAGTTTATAGAGAGTAATAAATATTTTCCATTGACCTGTTAACTGGCTCAATATATTACGAAGTTATTGACAGTTGCAGTAAAATTTACAAACAACTATTAAACCTTTTAACATACTAGAAATGTCTGTCTCTATAACACAGAGAAATGATTTTTTTAAGATAATCTTCTACTGATATTAAATTCCTCCGAGATTTTAATATATTGTCAAAGTTTATGTGTCATAAAATAAACCTAGAGCTTACAAAAAAATTTACACAAGGATATTATTTAAGAAAAAAGACATGTAAGTTTTAGTACAGTAAGAATGATGATATAAGCCACCGAAACATATAAAAGTACGTACCAAATACTATCTTAAAATAACATTAAATGTCTTGTATAAATCCACAAGTCAAGGTTTAAGGTTTTTTTACAGTACCTGAATCCCTTATTATTGTGTCTAGATAATGACACCCTCACAGTGAAGCACTTAGAAAAGCTCACGTTTGATAGATGTAAAAGCATGAAATAATGATAGACCAAGAAATCCTAATTTTGAATTCTCTGATAATGTAAGGTTAGGGCACATACTTTGTGGGCTTGATTCAACAA
Source organism: Cuculus canorus (assembly GCF_017976375.1). NCBI lineage: Eukaryota > Metazoa > Chordata > Aves > Cuculiformes > Cuculidae > Cuculus > Cuculus canorus. Next base: position 31,662,649 of record NC_071407.1, read on the forward strand.
TGTATTACTCCATCTTGAGTGTGATGTAAATCATTTAAAATCAATAAAAATGGGTCAGCTGGCTGGTGTAAATTGGCCTGCCTTCATTACAGTCCATGGATGAATGCCAGTTTACACCAGCTGAGAAATTGGCCGAGTGCAGTTATATCTGTGTAAAGCTGTCAGAACCCAGTGATTCATCAGGAACTGCACATTTATGATAGCTTTTCTCAGTTTCCTTTATATATATACGTATTTAAAAGTTGGGTGGTTCGACACTGCCCTTGAAATAAGAGTGATGTCTCTTACCCTAATCCATGTTCAATAGAAGCACCACATTTCTCTTATTAGCAGGCATTAGGAACTTGGTGGAAGAGTGAGCATCCATGATTCTGGGAGATGGAAGGTAATTGCAATGCTACAGCTGAAGCATCCTCCAGAAAGGTTCAGCTAAAAGGACAACATCTGAGCTAGGGCTTCACCAGGAGGGTGTCTTTCCCACCTGTGCGGTCATCGCGTGTGCCTAGAAGCAGCAAACAGATGAAAGAGCATCTTGAGAGCTAGAGGAGTGAGGTGAACACTTCGGGAAGCAGAATATTAAGTATATCCTTGCAGCAAGCACGCTTTGTCATACGTGATCTAACAAGGTTAAGCTGAGGAGACCCTGCTGCCAGCCTTGGTGCTGCCGCTTGGTCTGTGGCGAGAGACACAACCCTCACTCTGAAGCCCCATTTCATGCCACGATTCTCAGTCTTAGCAGTCTTCTCCTTCCACAGTTTTCTGAATATAATGAAGTTATCTGTAATGGTAGGCCCCAGCCGGATATCTCTTGAAGATGGGGAAAAAAGGAGGAGGATGATCTCAGCCTACACTCACCTCTTTCAGAAGAGATATCCTAAGAAATGAGGCAATAGCAGAGAAGTTCCATAGTCATAGGTACAACCAGGAGCATGGCCTTATATGAAATATCTCAGAGGAGCTGCTGTGTTTCTGCTTTGATGTCAGCTCAGCCGTGCATTTTTGGTGCCCCACCTTTAATGAAGATGCCCCAGATAATGCAGCAGGATGGAGCATGCACTCCAGTTTCACTAGGGTCCTGCAAGACCATCAACTAACACTAAAAGTAGCAAAACCAACAGGGTTTGTTTTGGTTTTAGGTATTCTTTGTAAGCTGAAGCTGTGCCTGGTGGGCTTTCCACCCTGAAGCTGGACTCCTTGTGGGTCCTCTCCTGGAGGGCCAGAGCTATCCAGGTCCCATGAGCTTGGTGGGGCTGGAAGCAGCACTGGCTTGCCTTATGCAAGCATGCAATATAACTGACGTGACTTTGTGGTTTCCTATCTCAGCTTTGAAATATAGTAAACTCACAAAAGCTACTGTAGAGTTCAGAACAAACACAGGGGGTATGTTTAGTTATTTGTTTTTGTAGTAAAATAAAATATTTATTATACACAGACACCTACTGTGAACAGAGGGTAAGGCCACTGTGTTTTATCTCTAGGGTGTCATGTTTGACTTCCATTAGGGATGTATTATAGACCTGTGGGTTTTCATGAATTCAGAAAGTCCACTTTGAACACTGATTTCAAAGCCTACAGGGGGTGTGAGGAATGTAAGAACACTGCTTCGTAGGAAGTAACCTGTTGCATCTAACAAACACCTTGTGTTTGATAAGTCAGAGCTGAGGTATGCTATAAAGGCATTCTTATTTTTTCTTTTTTTTTTCCTTAGCATGATTTTAAAGGAAGATTTCCTATTGTTTGTGTTGCAACTTTAGCCCATCTGAAAGCTCAAGGTGAAGGCAATGAATGAGTTCCTGAAAAATGCACTATTACATCAGCATGCTTTTTACATTTTACCCTAATTCCTTCCCAATGAATCATATGGGAGGAAAAAATGACCTCAACGATCAGGTGGATACAGATATATCTCCATAAGTGCCTCTCAGATTAATGATGCTGTCCAAAACTCTAAGTAATACTTGAGGGAGATGCACGGAGGGGCTGTCAGTGATGTGTGGGGCTGTAGGCGTGGGGGCTACCAATCTTGTGCCCCTCATCCCCATCCTCACAGTGGGCATTGAAGGGTTGACCATAAGAAATGGCTTATGGAGTTCAGTGCCACGCAGATCACGTCTCCTGAGCAGCCTTTGGATGAAGCAGAACGTGGGAGCAGAACTATGTTCTGCTCAGGGCACAACTAGTAATGTGGGGACATAGTCTCAGCCCAATGGAGGGTTTGGAGGCAGCAATAAGAAGGTGCAGAGGATGCCAAAGGAATCTGCATGACACCTTCCTATGTATTTCTTCACCAGGACACTTTTCTCTTTCTTCCACATCCCTGTCTATGGCTGAATGGCCAAGGAGGGGTGCGCTCCTTCCTCTTCAGATCCATGTATTTCACCTTGAACTATGCAATAGAGATGACAGTATATGAAATGCAAAAAATCTCAAGAAGAGAGACCGGTACTGTACTCTGCAGCTGATTGCCACCTAAGGTATTTCTTTGTGAAACCAATGCAGGAATCATGCAGCATCGTTGGAGCCGTTTTGATTTGTCTCCTCCAGACAATGAGTAAGGGTATATTTTGAATGTTCGTTCACTTCTATATCTATCTATTTATTCTGTTTATTGCTGGATGGGGGGAGAATGCACATGGATTTGTTTCCGTAATGATTTCATAGAGAGGTCAAAACCCACTGAATCCGGCTAAATTCAGGAGTCATTGGGCTTCTTACAGGCATCAAAAAAGATTTGGTTTTGCTGACTTTATTCATTGTAATAAGGTCATTGCAAGAAGTTAATAGTGCTTATTAGGCTGAGCTTAACTAGGCCTGGAGAAAGTGTGGTAATAGAAAGTAAGTCTACAAATAGCCACACATGCTGCTACTAACAACTTTTCTGCTCTTAATTTGTACCTTCCATTAACGTGTCTGTATTTGCAGTTCTAAATTACTGATACTAGTTTGACATAAGATGACATATTCAAAAGAAGGGATTCTAAATACTCTTAAAGCCAATCTGTCAGGTTAGACTTATTGCTCTCTACAACTACCTGAAAGGCGGTTGTGGAGAGGAGGGAACTGGCCTCTTGTCCCAGCTGACAGGTGATAGGACAAGGGGGAATGGCCTCAAACTGCACCAGGGGAGGGTCAGACTGGATATCAGAAAAAATTTCTTCACAGAAAGGGTCATCGGGCACCACAACAGCAGCCCAGGGAGGAGGTGGAGTCACCATCCCTGGAGGTATTTAAAAGATGGGTAGATGAGGTGCTCAGGGACATGATTTAGTAGTTGGTAGGAATGGTTGGACTCGATGATCCAAGAGGTCTTTTCCAACCTGGTGATTCTATGATTCCATGACTCTATCATAACATCTGTTTTGTACACTGACCGATGGACGCAAATAATATTTTTGTGGAAAAGAGAAGGCAGTTGAACTAGACAACCTGCAAGTATTCAATGTCTTTTATGTTGTTTTGTTCTGGTTTGTTTTTCTTGTGATTTTACATCAAGGTTGCAAGCTGCCTTTATTGCAGTCAGTAGAAAAATACCTTTTGGCTTTGTGGAAACTAAAGGTTCACCTCATTCCGGCAAACTGCATCACATATAGTTTTCAATAGAGTAACGTCACCTTTGGAAACCACTTTGGGCCCCACTACTTGTTAACGGTATTCTTATCCTATATCCAAGTTTGTTCTGAGAGCACGGGGCTCTTCCCAGGTCCTACACACACTAATATTACCCTGTGAGAGAGGTTAGCAGCAATAGTCATGGACAGTAAGTCCTGACTTGGTTATGTGCTTCCCGTTCCACTTGAATTCAACCATTAAATCTGAACTTCCAGTTCAAATTAAACATGTCATGACCAATGTCAGATATATGGACAACTTCAGAATGGAATAACCCAAGGCAATCTGCTCTGATCGTATCATGCCTTAAGTCTCAGACTAAATCCAGGAGGAATTTAATAAAATAGCTCAGTCAAGCATTGATCTTTTCCTGATGGCTTTTTTTTCCCCCCTTTTCCAATGGTCTTCTTATACACATTGCGTCAACTTTCCACATACAAAACAACATTGTATCATACAGGAATAACCCAAAGTATTTCAGTAGTGCAGCTGTTATACCTTTGCTACTGACCTTCTCCCTTCGCATCCCTCATCTGATGCTCGTGTTCTGTTTTGACAGAATTAAATCATTTTCTTTCTCTACCTTTCTGCCAGTATGCTGCTCTACTGTTATGTTTGTTATGTAAAGTGTGTGAAGTGTTGTCAAATGGGACAACAGTGCTGCAGGAAAAACAGTGTGGTATTGTGTTTTGATCCAGAGTGTTTGTAAGCAAAACCTGGATATCCTGTTAGAGGATCTATTTTACAACTTTTTCCCTCTCACTGCAGTGGAAAGGCAAACCCAGGACATGGCTCACTAGAAAATTCAGTGTGTATTCTTCAGGCACCTCCATTGGAGGTGAGGGAGTGACAGGGCACCACGTGTCAGCTCTTAGGATTAGCAAGTGCAACAGAAGGGATGGGATGCAAGTCCTATCAATACTCAGAGAAAGGGACACAGGCACGTAAGAGACTTGTGGTGGACCTGCTCTAAAAAATTAATACTTTTTAGACCTCCTTTAGGACATAATATTATCTCTAGTAGGATATTGTAAGATACAACATACTATCCAGTAGAATATAATATATAGCAGGCTTAAAAATTCATTTTTATTTTACTCATCAAGAAATAACATTAAATATTCAATCTAATAGCATAATCAACATTATTAGATGGGGAAAATATTGCAGTCAACTGCACCGTCAAAATATATGGGGAGCCTTATCATTACTTCTGTAGTGCATGAGCAGTTCTCCTCACTTCTTTCCTTATTATTTTGCCTTCAAAAAGTTTCTATAAGATGGTACAGAAGGCCATGAAAGTGCTGCTACTTCTGGACTAACGAGGCATTCCCAGTGAGAATGATGTGGTTGTGAAGCAGGAGTACAGACCTGGCTTTGGGGCTGTGGGACAGTTGTCTGCCTGTGAAGGTCTTTACTGGAAACCCACTGCAAAGACAGTGGGAAAAACACACTCTACTGAATTAATGGTTGGCAAACTTAACATTTACTTAAAGTCTAGAAAAGAGAATGTTGCATTGTACGACTTTGCTTTAAAAATGAGTCCTTGGGCAAGATCCCTCTCTGATTTGAAACCCTTCCAGGATTTGGAAGAGTTTCAAATAAAATTAAAAGAAAAACAAAGCTCAGACTCCAGAGAGCGTTCAACTACATACTGAAGAGTGAGTGTGAGGGTATGTTTTGTCTCTAAAGAAAATATCAGAGCCTATAGCAGTCAAGATAGTTTATAAGCATGAACATAACTTTGAATAGCCCTAGCTCCAGTTTACCGTGACCTCTGCAACTCAACTCTGAATAAATGGCAAAAAAATGTTCCCTTAATACCAGCTATATGTTAGAAAAGGTACTTAAACTCAGCAGATTTGAAAATCACAGGCATGTCTTGTTTCTTGTGATGATGCTGATTGACCTTTTCCTTTAATTTTATTTTATTAATTATAGAATAGAAGTTTTTATGGGAATCAAAGAAAATAACTCTCCCTTCCCTAAAGATGCAGTGTATGCACACGTCAGGAAACACAGGGAGATAGAATATAAGGAGCCTTTTATAAAATGATAAAATGCTTTTCTTTGTTTCATTTCTTTTTAACTCTTGCATGTTTCTTCTCTCACTGTGAGATAGTTAATGCATAATCTGTTGAGTTTTTTTTTATTTTCATAAAGGCAAAATGTGGCTGCTCTTTCTCTGCTCACTGGCCCTTTCACATAACTCTCCTTGCCATCTGAAAACCTGTCTTACTGATCAGCAAGCACAAGTTTCCCTTTGTCCTACCGTGCTATCAGGTATGGCCAGTAGTGTTAGGAAGGAGTACCAGCAGAAGGGAATGATCATTTTGGAACATGGATGTATTGTGCATCACTGGCCACACCCTTGCTACTTGCCTTGTCCTGTTCTACCTCAACTGTCATCGTACCTCAGGCACGTGTTTTCTTTCCCCTGCACTCATCCTACTGAGTGGGCTTTATACACTAAACAGCCCAACACAGATACCTTTTCTGCTGATACTGAGGCATTTTGTTTGCTACTTTGCTTTGTTTGAAGTGCAGTAGATTAATGTAGAATTTCAAAACCTGAAAATTAATTGAGTTAACCATTTTAGTGTGTTCATCTACTCTGTTGTCCAAATACTGACCTTAAATCCTCAGACCATCTCCAAAATGTGGGATCACCTGCCAAGGTCCTGTCAATGAACACATGCTGTGGACCAGAGCTTCCCTTGGTCCACAGGCTCCTGGATGGGGTGCCATGGATTCCCGTGCCAATAAAATCACTCCCAAGGTTGACCTACTGCAGCGACATTGCTGCAACCCAAGTTAGGAACACTGCAAAGCTTCTCAGCTACCAGCCATGTGCATTTGCACAAGAATCATACAATAAAAGTCAAAGGCACTACTATCACAGGCTGTCAATAAATCAGGGAAGTCTCCACGAGGAAAGGTTTTGGTGGGAAATCCGTGCACATGGAAACTAAATTCCCAATGCACTCTTGATTTTTTGTGGGACTTTAATGCTTCCGCAAATTGTGGTCCTGCACGTTCCCTTGGAAATAGTGGGCAGAAGCTCACCCTTTGCAGAAGGGTCCATGCTGTAGATATTGCTCACCATGGCTGCTGATGGCCAATTGCCCCATGGAGAAATAGAGTCATCCACAATCTCTGTGGTAGCTCTGAGAATCTGGAATATTTCTGCAGTGACACACTGTGTATCCACACGTACGTATATATATGACAGTGAAATGATTTACCATTATTATGAGTTTTTAAAATGCTGAGGAGAAGTGAAATTCCTCCAGAATGATCAGTTCTACCAAGTGATCTTTTCTGGCTCTTCAACCTCTTTCTATGCTTGCTCATGTCCTGCATTAGTAACAGAGCAAAGACAGAATGTTTAGCAGCCTCTTCAGAGGGACTGAGAATTAACTAATGATAAGATGGAAGGAACTTAATATTTTCTGTGTTTAAAAGCACTAGAGACTCTGAAAAACATCAGGTTGCATTAGCAGTGGATGTGGATCATCAATGGGTGAACCAGGAAAAGGGAAAGACAGACATTGTCTAGCACATTGAGAGAAGAATCCACTTGCTGAGGACTCCAGTAAAAGGAGCTAAAACACCAGAGTGTCGAGGAGATTTTGTTGTTTTGTGTGCCTGAAATTAATGCACTTTTCTGGTTGAGCTGTGTAGTACAGAAACTGGCATGGCACTTCCCACCTTCACTCCCCACACTTGTCTGGGACTGTTCATGTCATAAATCATTCACAAGTTTACTAAGGTGATTCTTACACAGTGAGTGTATATCTTTAACACAAAATTGAGGAAGGGAAAAATACCTATACCCTGTTTTCCTGAACCAGCTTTTCTATCTCTACAAGAAAACTGTGATACCCAAGCCCATGTGAGAGCCAGTTAGAAATGCCAGAAGTGTATTTAGTTTCAGTGCACAGAAAAAGATTTCTTGTTCTCTCCCCAGCACACCACTTCTTTGGGTTTTATCCACCAGCTTCTTTCCTCTTCCCTTCTGGTCTCTGCTTGCTTTATCCCTGTGCAACTTCTGCCCAGTGGCTCTGGGCTGCCCTCACACAGACATTGCCAAACCCTCACAATGGGTAAATTGGTCTTTACAGTAGCAGTTATCACAACAGTCATTTCATCTGTTCTTACTCCAACGCGGCATGGCAAAAATATGCACAGTGCTATATTTGCTATGAGTCCTTCTCAAAAGGATCTGTTGAGATGTACTGAGTGTACTGTGAATAGTGGTTCTCTCCCCACATATTCGATGTCTGTCTGTCTATCTATCCGTCTATCAGTAGATATCACCCTCCAAAGATGTTTCTGGTTATTTATTTTTTTTTTCATATACACACACACACACAGAGGTATGTGTATGTGTATAAAGTTGTTTAAAATTCTATCATTTCTAGATAGTATTTCCCTGCAATGAGTTAAAAAAATTTAGGACGTCTTCTGTTTTTCAAGAAAACTTTTCTTCGTTTCACATGTGCCGTCGGTTGAATGCAGTTGAAAAGAGCCTTAACATTAACTTCAACAATGTTTGAATCAATGAAATGACAGTGCACTCTGTGATTAGATAGAACACTGGATGATGTTTTGTCCTGTTTTCAAATACGATTGAAACATATTGAAATATCTGTTGTTCAGTCTAAAGTGTAAAAGTACCTTTCATACCAACAGTAGTGAATTATTTAAGAAACTAGATTAAAAATGGCAAGTGGGACATATGTTATGAAGAAATGAAGGAGAATTGGTTTTTTTTGGAAAATCTTCCAAAAAAAGACCCTAGCAAAAGCTTGCCAGATTTGGTATTTAAAGACAAAGCTGTCTTGAGCTGAGTTGAGAAAAAGGTCTTGGTGTCAAATGTTTTCAACTTTTTTTGTGCTAAATGAACTGAAATTCAGCCAAACCAGATTCCTCAGATCTGGAAAAAGAAAAAGTTCCCTCCCAAGCCCAGGAGAAACATGCCAAGTTTCATCCTGACAGGAATGTTTTTGCCAAAGTTATAAAAATTGAAGTGAAAGTAATGGTGCTGTATCTGGCATTTATAAAGCAGCTTCATCCGAAAAGGTCCTAAAGCACATTACATATAGCAGGCTGGATTCCCCAGCCCTTAGTCATACCTTGCTCATACACATTCTCATTAAAATATACAGAAATTGAAAGCTCAAGTCTGAAGATCCCACACAGAAGCACACAGTTTGGACCTCTTTCCATGTCTCTTGTTGTTGGAACTTAATGGCAATAGACTTGGATCTTGGCTTTGCTGCAGATTCAGTCTGTGATGAGTGCAAGTGCCAACCATCAAAACCCAGCTGGAGAGGCATGCTGACCACCAGCAAAACAGCTTTGGTCCGAAATTGGACTGTGTGGTTCAATAGCATATGCTCTACCACAGGGCTGTGGATATGAAAAACAATGTTTGCCACCATCTCCATTCGCTCCTGGAGATGCCCTGCTAACTCGAATGAGATCCTCTATCTCCTTTTGACGCAGAGGTTTACTTAGTCCTGAGGTATCAAAGTATTTGTACTGCATATCTTCTCTGATTTTACCAGAATTCGATGCTTAAAGCTTTCATCACTACATTACTTTTTCCATGACTTCTCTTGGCTTTAAAATAATTCCATTTTTTTGCGTGCATGCTTCCCTAACTATATGTACATATATATTTCTATATTGGGGACAGGGTTTGTTCTCCCTATATTCAATGAACAGGTTTTGAGTTTTAACTGGTTTTAGATGTTTGTTTGTTTTCCCCATAAGAATCTTGCAGAGTTCTCAACGAAAAAAAATCAAAAAAAACCCCAAACAAACAAACAAAAACAAACCAAAAACCCAATCTGTTTGGTTTGTTTTTGTTTTTTTTTTTTCTATTCTCTCCTGGATTTGCTTATATGTAGCATATTTGGTTAAAGAAACTAGTTTTCTTGCAGTATATGAAGAAATGAGTAGATGAAGGGAACATCTTAAAGGTGAACGAGTATCCTCAACTGCAGTGAAGTCTGGAGGGGAGATGGGCACAGCATTTATGGTGCCTGATCTAGTCCCACTCCTCCTGCTATAGGTTCACTCCTTACCATTGACTAAGAGTAGAGAAGGGCAAGATATTCCCTGTATCCACATTAAACTGAGAATATCCACTTAAGTAATAAGATTTTAATTACCCAAGTCAGAATTTCATATTAAAACCTAATCTGATACATTACCAGACTAAATTAATGTCAAAAGGTGTCTGTATAGAGACTTTCATTCATTTAATGATGGTTAGTTTGGGGCCTAAACAAATTATTTGCAAAAATCTCCAAACCACTGTAGAAATGGCATTTCCAATGCTAATAGACTTTTGATTTCCAATTAGGCCTCTACTCACTGCAGAGGGTAGCATCGCTTTGATCGGTAGCCAATTTACTGCAAGCATTTCAACAAAAGGGTGTTGGGAAGACGTATCCTTGACGTATTTTTGTAATATGTCAACACGACTGTGTGTGTAGAGAGTCATTTAATAGCGCTATGTATAGGGTAGGTTACGTAGACTGTGCTCTTGCTTTATGTCTTCATTGCATCCTAAAGAAAACTCTTGAAGAAGTGGAAAATTATCTTCTGGTCCAATCTAGAATAAGTTGACACTGTTCTTCTTTAAATTGTTTTCAACAGAATTATAGAAATTCTTATATTAAAAGTACTGATTTATATTTTTCATCTTCATTAACTGTTTATTCTTTGTCTTTGCTCAGACTCCTCAGTTGTGCTATAGAAACCAAATCAAGCTCTTGAAATGTTATTTTGTTAACTAAAACGACGGTTTCCATATTATAAAACCCCCAGTCTCTTAGCACCTTGCTACCACAGGTCCATACGGAATAAACTACAAAGTCCAGAGAAAGGGTTAATGCTTGCTAGCAGTTTGGCCATATTAGAACAATTACAGTGATTCATTGTCTATGTCTAATGGCATAATCTGATTGTAAAGACAGCAGAGTGGGCGTTGGAAAATATACAGCAGCCCACTATAGTCAGTGTGAGGCATAACAGGAAATGATTGTGGGTGTTAACCATGTCACAAATGGTTGGATTAAACGCTGACTCCACAGCCGAAAAGCCAAATAAAGATATGGGAAAGCAACCGTATATGTTTCAATAGGAATTAGGAGAGCATCTAATATTGTTTTTAGCAATAAAGGGAAAGTTGCAGAGAAAAATCTACCACAGGTGATTCTACTTAAAACTCTATTTACTATCTTTTTAATGTGTTAACCAAGAACTAAAACTGTTCCAAATAATTTGCTATGATTCCTTCAGAAAGCAAGGTACTTTATATTGAAATAAATAGGAAATATAACTCCTGATTATGATATTGTCATTAAGGTACTTATTTTCAATTAAGAATTTTTATTAGCTCTCATCAAGTTGAGTAATGAAGGTGCCGTAAAATATACTTCCTTTCCCACCCAGCCCGCTCCCTCCTGGCCCTTCTGCAAAGGCCTCACCTTTCTGCAAAGGCAACAGAAGAAAGGGAAAAGGGAAAAGGGAAAAGGGAAAAGGGAAAAGGGAAGAGGGAAAAGGGAAAAGGGAAAAGGGAAAAGAAAAGAGAAGGGAAGGGGAAAGATAAAGGGAAAAGAAGAATGGGAGAAGAGAAGGAAGGAAAAAAGTAAAGTGTCCTGAGCTTGGGTTTGCTTCTGCCCCATCCTTTGGTTGGGATTTAGCCATTTAGCAGTGCATGTATGGTATTCTGTGGGGACGGGTCCTGAGGAACCACCTGATGGGCACTTTGTTGCTTCTCCTTTCTTTTTCCTAAGGGAAGAGCTGGCTCCTGCACTCACATTTTGTTGAGGTCAAGCCTGGATAGTGCATCAGGGCTGGGGCTCACACTGAAACCCTGTCCAGAGGCAGCAGTCCCACTCCCCAAGGAGAAAAGACTCTGATTTTAATCTGCCCGTTCCAATAATTTAGTACAAATGTGCACATTCATTAACTTTTTTTCTTTTTTTTTTTTTTTAAACAGTTCTGGCCTCTTGGAGGAGCTAATGCAAAGCAAACAGGTTTTTTTTTTTTTTAGGCAAACGCTTTAAAATCACAGTAAACCCATTTTGATTGTAAATATGTTTTCAGCTACTTTTTATCAAATAATATTACGAGAAATATGGTTTATGAAGTTATGATGATTTAAATTGTTCTTTCTCTCTCTTTCTTTCTCTCTCTCTCTCCTTTTTCATACGTATTCTCTGGAGGATCTAAAAATAAGCCTCTAGCTATACAAGTCAGTGCTCCAGGTTTATCCCAGGGACTAAGCAGTATTTCACAAAATACCTTTATTATTTTCTGGAGTTCCTCTGCATTGTGTGAAACCTCCAAGGTTATTTGAGATCAGACGTGTAAGGAAATGGACACATTTGAGGCAACGGTGGAGAGGAGAAATTTTTCAGAAGCTGTGTTATATGAATTAAAAATGTGAATTGATATTTTTCTGGTGCTTGAGTTACACTTTTAGTGACTATTGTTTCTTCTCACTAATCTGAGAGGTATCAGTAATCATCTTATGAACGTGAAGGTAGCTGGAGTTGCATGAAATTCTTTGTCTTGTCTCTAAACAAACATCTTCGGCCTTGCATTTCACGTGTAATGGCTTAATTCTATACCACTGACCTGATGGAGATGGAAATCACTGAGTTCAGCTGGAGGAGAGTAAGATCATAAAGAAGAGTGTTGATTTAACCTTTTTTTTTTTCTGAGATAATAACATTTTTAGATTTTTTTTTCCCCAATTAAATTTGAATATGTTCTACTAAGGCAAGAATTTAGGTAACGCTTTGTAGTGATGCGGTAAAGAAAGGAAGATCAAAAGGCCGGCAGGAAAGGCTGACAGATGCCCAAACATCCCTTGTAGAGCCCTGCATCTTTAAAATTATATTTCACCACCGTCCAAATGCAGCTTCCTATAGAGGTCAGCTGCCGGTCTATAAACAAAGAGCAACCAAGCCGCACAAGTTAAAACCTAACTGAATTATCTTTATTGCTTACAAACACGAATAGTATGTATTTCCTGTGCATCAGTCTATGTCAAGACCAAATATCCAAGTGCAAAATGTAGAATGGCTGAGGATATCTACGTAAGACACAGCCCTGTGGTAACCAGCACCGGTTTGCAGAAGGACAAAGCGAGAGCCTTCGCAGCTGATGAAACCACTCCTGTAGTTTTGCAAAATTACTTGCGGTGGAGGGACTGTGTTTGTCCCTGGGAGGAGCAGTGGGGGCCACAGGGCACCCGTGCTGTCCTGCCCCCACATGTGAAGGTGACACAGCCCTGCAAACACTTCCTTGAAGAACTAACATGCTTTTATTGCAGGAAGAATAAAACAGGATTTCACAGTCACTTGTCTTTGCAGTAACCAGGTTCTCACTTTCCCCAGCACTCCCTGGGGGTTCGTGGCTACTTCAGGTGCACTCCTCTGTTTATGGCCCTGCAGCAGTATCAGTTTTCCCCAAATCCCCTAATTCTAGCTGCTGGGGTGGGTTTACCCAGTGGATAGTGACAGAGGACAGACTCGTGATTAGACTAATTAGCTCGTTTGTGTTTTGCTCCCTCTCCATGGCTGTTGAAGCTGCAGGAGCAGGTGAGACACGAGGAGCTGGACAGAGGGTACCCGCGGGGGACACGGGGACACAGGTGGGGTGTCCATCTCTGCTGAAAGGGGCTTCTTCCTTTCTCCGCTTCCCATTGCCACACAAACAAGTGATAAAACAGATGGGGTTTACTGCTTTTTTGTGCTTCGCTTCAGAAAATTTTCTTGTCTGTAAAGGTATAAGTTGAGAGAATCGATACACAAAATCTTTTCCCTCTCCTTAACATAACAGGATGGAAAGTGTGAAAAGGGAAATCCATAAAAACTCAAAGAACAAGGTGATGTTTGTCTCCCTTTTATGCACTCTTTCAGGAAAGATCCCACTGGGATAGGAGTTTGTCACCGAACCTAGCAAGGACAATGCTTGCCCCGCAGGTAGTGTGTAAAACAAAATAGAAACCAATTTCACCCAAGTTCAAGGTTTGCAGCACCTTTGCACAAACAGAAAATAGTTTGTTGCTTAGTTCAGCCCAAATGCAATGTAGAGATGGCCGTTTGCACTGCAAAGTTTGCAGTGTTCACAGGAGTAACCATTTAAAACAACTTTAAAGTTCCCAATAGGCATAGGACTATTTTCCAGGTGGGAAGAGTTGACACGCATGGGTTTAGGTGTCAGACAAAGTCTGACCTACTGCTTTCTGAAGCAGAGCTTTGTATAGTTTTCTTGCTTGCACTGAATCCATGGCTGCAGTCTAACACAGCTCTGCCACCAGGAATAACGTGCCTCTCCCTAGTCATGTGAATCACCTAAGAAGAAAATTAGCAGAAATTTATTTCACAACTCCTGAAAATATCTTAACATTGAAAAACAGTTGTGCAAATTCTGCCCAAAGTTTGGTTTTCCTATGTGGCTCTGTTTATAACACTGTGCAGTACTTTTACTGTCTTAAACTGTCTAAATGCCAGCAAATAGCATTAAAAATGGGGCATGCACAAGGTGCACCCCTTAATTGTTGCTCGTGCAACGGAATGAGTCTGCGTTTTGTAAATGAGTGTGCATGCTCCTTATGTGATTTACTGTATACCTACAGTAAATTTTCTTGTGGGAGATTTTATGATGCCTCGTTGAATAGTGAATGTTAAACCTTCCTATAGCCGAGGAAAATAGAAGCCAGATCTGCAGAGAGAAAGTAACAAGGAGGTTTTGTTAATGTGTATTCCGGCCCATAGCAAAAGAACAGTAATTCTGCCCTAATGAAAATTAAATTTACTACCTTTTGTTTGTAGTTGCATCTTAAAAAAAAACCCCAAACCTGCACACCCTTGTTAATCACCACGAACTGCTCTCTTCAACCACCAGAACGACAAAAGAGCACTAAAATGCTCTGGCCAGATTCCAGGTTGGGGTGGGTTTGTTTTTTTTCTTTGAGGACTTTCTGAAGAAAATTCACATAACATGCCTTTTTTCTATGGGAAGCATGTTTTTCCATGATTCATAAACTCGCTTTTATCCAGTCCATGAAAGGACCTCTCTCCATTATGTAGACCAGAGCTGACACATTTATGTGCAAAATTGCTGGAGCATTTACACCACTATTCATCAAGGCAGTGTCTGTGCTCCAGGAATATTACAATCACCTGGCACAATCAGTTTAACGCATACGCACAAATTCTTGGAAGACCGTGTTATTATAACACATAACAAAACATAACTACCATTATACTACTGGGCCATGTATATATAAACAGTTGCTTTTGCTTTCTTAGTTATACACATGAATACAAATTACTGAATGTCACTATATTATTGATGTAATATTGAATAATAAAAGATCTCTGTAAAACTGAGAGTATCAATTCGTGCAGGAAACCATTAATAAGAAATGCTCTTTTCATCCCCAAAATGACCAGCTGAAATCCAGCCTGTGTGGCGGTAGCTGGAAGTTACACCTATCTGGCTGGTTGTACGTGGCCTCTGCAAGATGAATACACATTTTTCTATTTTTTGTCATAAAATATTTAATCATCACCCCCTGTTATGCCCTCCTTTATCCACAGGCGATGTTTTCTGGATGAGTTTTCCAGTTAGTCCGCTCTTTGGCACCCAGGTTTATGGATGCAGTGTTTGTCCCTACCTGGTCCTGCGCTTCACTCGTGGCTTCAAGGTGCTGCCCTAGCTGTGAACACGAGGAAGGTTTGGAGAGCACAGTTTCCCGTCCTTTGCTGCTATCACACCTTCTTGTGATGTCCAGAAAGTGCACACACTGTCCTCTGCTGAGGACAGGACGGTTATTTCTTACACATGGAGAGCAGTAAGAGTTTGCCAAGGCACTGCTGGCCATCTTCCTAACTCAGGCACAACACCTGAACAGCTAAAACCTGAGCTGCAGCACATACAAGAGCTTTTTTTTAATCTCAATGCAGTTCCTAATTACCCGACATAGGCTTTGTTTCAGACACAGGTAATTCAGATACCAGCTCTTGCCCAACATAGCCCTCCCACTGCTCTGGGAGCCAGGACCACTCTGCCTCATGACTGGGGTGCAGGTGGCTGGTGTGGGACACCCAGGTATGCCAAAGATGCTCCCTGGGCTTGCTGAGGGCTGTTCCAAGAGGTGTTGTGGCCATTGTCCTTCCCAGCTGCAGAGGGTAAGGAGCTGCATGTGCAGCTACGGAGCTTGCTGGGTGACTGTAGAGCGAGAAGGATTTATTCTGTAGCCTTAGGGTGGTCACCACCTCACTGACAGGTGAAGTTTACCCTACAAAACACAGCTTTGGCATCCCTAGATAGGCTGGAGTTGGATTTTGTAAACATGGGAGAAATAAGTATTTAGCTTTCAAAATCGTTTTTGTAGTCAGGTGTGAGAAAAACGTTTATTTTCATGAGGATTTTCACTGACTGTGCTAGCAAAGATTCTTAAAAATTGCCTAAATAAGTATTTACATGATACTGTAACCCAGAATGGTTTCAAAGGAGCCTTTATGATCTGTCAGGTCAATAATCTGCATTTTTAAAAGTCCCTGAATACATATTTGCATGATCTGTATTTCAAAAGCTCTAGTAAATATGTATTTGCACAATAGACCATAACAATCTCTTTTAAGCCATCATGGTCTATATATAGTGTTAATCCTCATATATTCCAAAGGAGTGTTATTTTCCAAAATAGCTTTTATTAATAAGATGTTCAGATGCTGCGGTTCTGAGGGTGATAGAAGGATGTAATCAAAAGGGATGAGGATGGCTTTTCATGCAATTAAAAATGATTTAAAAGTTAGGCCAACAGTGTAAGGAAGCACTTGGGTTTTTTTCCCCCAGTTTAGCTGATGGAGTTTTCCAGGAACTTCCCTCTTTGCAGATTGTCTTCTACCTTCAGGCCCGCTGCAGGTAGACCATATCCTTCTGAGTAACCCCCTCAGGCAGGCAGACAACAGTCTTTCTGTTCTGAAGACCTTTCTGTTGTGCCATGGGTGGGAGAAACGGGCCAGAGAAAGGTTTTGAGCCAGAGATCTAAAAGATTCATCAAAGCACGCGGATCTGCTTTGACCAAGGTGTTCTTGGTGTTTCCCTGTTAACCCGGAAAGAAAGATTGGATGTGGCTTTTGTCAGAAGCATGTTTAGGTGTGAGATGCTCATATCTGACATTGGCCTCTGGTTGTTTTGCTTTGAGATCTCCTCTGTGACACTTGATTCCGCCCCTGGATGATCGGGTACTCACATCCCTGTGTTTTGGCCAAATCCAATTACCAAACTTTGTGTCCAGTAGTTCTCACCAGCAGTTCCAACCATGTATCTTCTTCACCACAGCTGGCTTCATGACATTGTATGGCACGATCTGGGGCAGTTTCCCTCCTCTTATTGTGGCTGGAAATTAAGTAGCAAGTTCATAATTTTTAGTCACAACTGGAAATAGACATCAGAGGTGGGCATGGGAGTTGGGGCTTTCTGGGAGAAAAACATATATATTCAGGTTAGGCATGTTTCATTGCAGTTAATTTTGTTGTTCATGTGTATAAGTCTCTTAAACATAGAGACTCATTTAGTCTTTAGAAAAATATTTGGAATGTTTTCAAAATTTAGGGTCCTGTCCTGGCTGCATATACTTACACAGAGAGTTTTCCATCACTGTGTCAAGGCCTCAAATTTCACTTTCAATATACTGTATATTAATTTATGCACAATTACATTATCAGATGGAGCAGAGGTGAACGTCGCTTTGTCACTGCTAAGAATATTATTGTGAAATTATCACTATACTGATCATAACGGCATATTTCTTTAAATGCCTGGTCCTGAACTTCTACTGCCTTCAGACGCAATCAGAAATTATTTGATGTATTATTTGCAGTGGATTTGATGACTTTAGTTTTCTTTGCTGAGAACAAATATTCCATTTCTCTGACTACTTGTAATATTTGTGCGTTTTTCATACATCTCACATTGATTAACTTATCTTAGTGAAATAGCTTCAGTCTGAGCGCTTCAGTCCCAGCAGCCAGCATTTCAAAAACCCCAAATTTTCCTTCGGAAGTGGCAAGGCAAAACCTAAATAAATAAATAAACCTAAGTAAATAAATCTAAATAAATAAACCTAAATAAATGCTCTGTCCCCAGATCTTGGCCACCCTGTGTCACCTTGGCTAAGCACCCAGTGCAGTCAGGAGGTTTCCCTGCCATTCCTCCTCCTTCTCACTCGGGCATATGGTGCAGGTAAGAGAAGGAGCCTGCACATATTGTTTCTGTTTGCAAAGGAAGTACACCCTGCACTTTCACTGAACATAAATTCAGCCAAAGTGGTATGTCATTAATCAGGTGCAGAATCTGGAAAAATCATACAGGGACTTTTTGTCTTATATTAAAAGCAGCAACTTATAGCTGGTTAGTTTGTTTATTGAAAATGTTATATTAACACCGTACCTTACCAAATGTGAAGACTAGGACAAAACGAGATTATTTCTCCATCCACTTCTAGCTCAGATTTTCTGCATGAACAATTTGGATCACGAACTGCAAAAATACAAGTGTTGCTGCCGTAGCTTTTGTGGAGCATAAGTCTCCTCAGATCACGGGGAATGGTAAAACACAGTACCAGGTATTTCCAGACTTAGAAGGCTTCCTTGCATAAATCTGAGCCAAAGATTAAGCTCAAGCTTCATAAAGCTCACCTGGCTTTCTCTATAGTGCTATAAAACAGCGCCTTGCCTTCCACATTTTTGGATTTGGATCATGTGCAAGTGCTTTGCTGCGGAGCTGCAGGAGAAACTCTCGCCCAGTCCAGCACCATCCCAGCCCCAGCGCTGCAGAGCAGAGCAGAGCCGGCAGCCCCCAAACTCACATGCATGCAAGAGTCCTCATTTTTCCTACGCTGATAATTGCCTATTAACATAATGCAAATTGAATCCCCTTTCCTAATGCTAGAGCCCCGGTGCACAAAGATTTTCTTGCTCCATTAAAAAGACAATTTTGCCCGTGCAGTAATGGAAAACGTCAAACTCAAATAGGAAAGTGGGTGCCTCTAAGTATTTCATATTTTACAGGAGTATGTTTTAAGTGAAATGCTGTCTGACAGATAAATTACATTGGCTTTGCGTACGTACCCGGCTGATTTAGTGCTACCAGCAGTGCAGATGGTTGGCGACAACTTTGTAGGTGCTTAAACATCTCAGTACATGAATGCAATTTTTGCACTAATGCAAAACACTTGTGGAATGACCCCTAGTATGTAATGTTTTCCATTGAGAGAACCGATTTGGACTTACAGAGAAAAAAGTAATATACAAATTACTTTGGGTAACCTGTAGCCTTTAAAAAGAAAGAAATGCAATTATATCTGCTCTCTGCAACCACAGTTTAATGAAAACAGAAGACTGAAATGGTCTTTCTAAGTTTTAGAACTTAAAACATGTCCCTGCTTATTAATAGAGCAGTTGTACTAGCAATTTGTTTTTGTAATTATGTTCTTTGTGGTCTACGCAGTTTTCAAATAGTGATGCAAAAAGGACAGCTGGAAATACTGCTAGTTGCTTACCTAATCCCCAGCGAGAATAAAAATAGATAACAGTAAATGAGACTGTATGTAGGAAGCTAAATTAACAGTCAAAGCTGAGATTTTTTTTTAAAGTCACAGTATACTTCAATGTATGCATTAAAAGACGGAGATGAAATGTATTAAATATCAGTAGGAATACTCGGCCCTTTGATTACATGAATGAGAAGCAGAGTTCGTTCTCTGGCTTAAAACACGTTGGTTTCGTACAAAGCAAATAATGAGCTTGACCACAAAATGCTGATATTTCCCATGAAAAAGTGAACACTGAGGCAAAATTGTTGCTTATGGAGTAATGTTTGTTCTCCTTTCTACACTTATGTTTATTCTCAAAAAGAAACTGTACAGATTCATGTTTAAACTGCGATTTGAATAGGCTTCAAAGATGGTCACTTTTCTAGTAGCAGTGTTTTACCTGGCGGTAGGGATCTGTGCATGCATCCTGGCTTGAGATGGTAAGGCTGAGTCTCACGGGAGGCCTCAAAATATTCAGTTTTAGAAGAAACTCAGTGAACTTAGAAAGTCTGGAAATATACATATATATTCCAACTCAAGATTTGCACAGGCACACAATCAGTCTTCACTCGAATATCTTTCCTTTGGTTTTCTGAGCACGACTTTCCTCATTTAATTTTAATTTGTAGGAATTGTGCTGGCACTCGCCATGGGTATCTGCATCTTTTCAAAGCTGCAGTGTTGAAGGACAGAGGGCACCTGTTGCTGCATGGTGTGGTTTCACCTTCCTTCCACGGAGCAAGGGCCACTAAGCTTTCGAAAGTTTAAATTAACTAGCATTTTACCAGCATTTGCGTAACTAACTAGTGAGCCAGGTTACTGGCGGGTATCAACCAGCATTTCATTATGCCATTTTGCATTAGCTGAAGATGTGACCTGAGCTATTCTCTGCTGCAAAGCAACATCTCATAGCTGTCATATCATTGAAGCTAGAAACGTAAATGCATGAAGGAGTGAGGAGCTGACATTTGCGTGGGGAATATTGCAGGAGCAGTGGGCAGCTCCCAACCCTGCGTCCACAGCCTTGCCTCTTACCACAGAGAAAAGCAAACCCTTAGTGCTCATCAACTGCATCTCCTGACATCTACTTTCTTCTTTAATATTTCTCCCAGATCTGGAGGTAAAGGACTCAGCCGCAGAAAATCCAAACGCACAAAGCAGAGCCAAAAGGAAATTCTCATTTTACCAAAGGCAAGAGCCAAGTGAGATCACAGCGCCGCCAGCTCATGCTCTGGCTGCAGCATGTGTGCAGCGGGGTTGTGCAAGGCAAAACCGGGGTCAAAAGTGACAAGGGCTGTGCTTAAGGACCTGATCTGGAACAAACTGGAATCAAAGGAAAGGCTCAGCTTGTTTTAAAGGAAGACCCCAAACAGTGCTTTTAAGGGTATTATTTTCTGAATGTGTGCAAAAGAACAGTGAAAGCAATCACCTTAGAAAATTTTTCTCTTCAGTTCCAGGTACGTTGAGAAGTGCCTACAGGACTTATCAGTTAGTTGCAGTTTTGTACCTTTAGCTTTCTCTAACCGAGTGCATCCATTCCTCTTTATCCTGATAGTTAATGAACAGTCTGCTAAAATACAGAAAATCCCTCCACTTCTCTGGAGATGAGGAGGAGATTTCTTGCTCCCAGACTGTAAAATCTGGTTGTGTGGGAAGACAGTCTTTTGTAGATTTGATTCTTTTTTTTTTTTTTTTAGAATTGAGGGAGCCAAGATGAAGTGCATTGCATTTTCCTTGAGGACTCAGTTTGCTGTATCTGAGGCCAGGTAAGAGAAGAATAAGAGGAAAGCCACTTGATTTTGTGCCTGGAGCAAAGCAAAGTGGTTCAAGGCCAGAGTAAACATGAAGCAAATGAAAAAAAAAAAAAAATAGCAGGAGAGCAGAGAGGTGCTGCAATTTAGCAATGAGTAGAGCTTGGAAGAGCCAGAGGTTCAGTTGTCTCCCCCCGGGGATGGCTGGGGTGCCTTACCCACTGGCACTGCCCATCTTCCTGGCTCCAGGCAGAGCCATATCGTGAGCCAATTTTCATGTATTCCAGGGATGCTCCTTCACAGGTTGTTTCCAGCTCCGTCCTGCTGCACTGTGCCGGCAGTAGCTGGGTGTTTCTGATCACCTCCACAAACCTGGCACTGTTCCACCTCTCGGTCTGACTCCAGATGGCAGGATGAAGTTTCCTTGGTTTGATCTGTACTACAACAGACTTTTAAACAGTGTTTTGTTGTGACCGTTTCCAGACCTGAGCTGAGCTCTGCTCTCAGAAAGATCGCTGCTCAGAAAAGCAAAAAAAAGTCCCCCAAATTGTTGAGAACTGAATGCAGATGACTTGGAGGAGGATACACTTGAGGTTTGGTTCTTGTTTCATCTCTGCACATTTTGGAGATATGTCTGATACAGAGATATCTGACTCAGATATGCTGGAGGTATTCAAAATTTGCCTGGACAAGACAATCTAAGCTATGCTAGATCTGGCCTTGAGTGGGAGGTGGGTTTACATGAGCTCTAACCAACCCTTCCAATAAAATTAGCAAAACTTGAAAACCTTGTATTGATATTCTTAAAAACTGACCTGTGAGATCGGAACATCAATCATATGCCTTATAGAAACAGGTATATGCAAAGCTATAGTTTATATATGGTAATATAAAATCCCCAAAAGGCAGGCTTAGTCTGGATATTTGGTCCATCAAGCTGAACTATTAAGAACACTTTGGGGAAAAAGAAGTAAAACCAAACCACATCATTTTCCTTCCTCATAATTAACACAACCACAACAGAAATAGTGAATAGTCATGGAGGATCGTAGCTGGAGGATTTTCTAGAAGAAAGGCAGTCTGGATATTCGAAGTGGAAAGGATTTTCAGGATTACAGACCTGTTTCCCATTTCCTCCTTGCTTGCGGCTCCACTGCAAAAGGAAGATTGGAATCAATGGTGGATTCACCTTTCCTCTGGTTAAGGAACTAGTGGAAGTGCAACAGCTGCTGAAGTTTCAGCCTAAAAAAGCTAATGTACGACTCAAATACTCTGCATTTGGACACCAGGATAATTTTCAGGGTAACCCTTTGCTAGCAGTATTAGGCATGTTTCACGCTTCTCCATTACAGTCTCTGGACTATGATGCTGTAAGTTTGCTAGACAAAATCTGAAATCACACACCCATAACACAGAGCTCGCACCAAAGAAATTGAGAGCTGCTAACATGTTAACGTTAGCTCTACATATCTTGTTGCATACGCTGCCAGGGAGTCTTAGTTTGCTTCTGAAGTCCTTCAGTGGCTCCAAATTTGAAGACCGTCCAAGACTTCTCCACATTTTTTAAGACCATTGTAGAAACAAGCGAAAATTATATTTGATCTAATAGCAGAACTCTGATGTAAGGAGCCTTGGGAAAAGTCAATGGTGCAAACACTTTCTACTTCTTTCACTTACACACACTTAACAGCTAATTTGCTCTTATCTCATTGGACCTGCTGAGAGTGGGAAGTATGACCCTATTTGTTTCCCTACTCCACAAGTCACTCTCTGGTTTCCCATTTCTTCTGCTATTTGCCCACAGCATTTCATAGATTTTCTGGCTTCCATCTTTGCATTGAATGTCTCCAGGGCTGCAGGGCATGAGTGATGCAGTGGTTGTGGTGTAGGTTATGTATACTCTGGACACTTCTAAGCAGAGCTCAATTGTCTTGAGAAGTTCTTCTCCTGTGCTTCCCTACTGTTTCATCTGTCCATCTGCTCAGCAGTCAGACTATAGCTTTGACCTTTAGTGTCACTTCATGTGTGTAAGTGAAAGGCAGGAGAGGTCAGGATGGGAAACACTCCCCCAGATTACCCAAATCAGGATGGGAAATGCCTCCCCAGATTACTCCAAGTAAAGAATCTTTGCAGGGAAAGCCAGACTCAAACTCAGGTGTGATATTTACCTACACAAATGAGACCGTAGTCATTATAAAAGCTTTTAAAAATGCCGAGAAGGAGTCATCTGTGTGGTGGACCTGCAGAGTGAGTCCCTGGGGGGGTTCAGCATCTTCCACCTGCTGGCAAGGGGAGAGCCAGGGCTCAGCATTTCCCACAACGAATCCCCCCAGTGCTGGCAAGCCCTGAGCCCTGTCCCTGCGGCAGGGACTGCTATCCTGACAAAATTAAAGAGATCAGATTTACAAGAAGGATAAAGCTGAAATGTCCCTGTAGGCTGTGTGCCTTGTTGCCACCTTGGAAAGAGCCTGGGGATGGGGATGAGATCTGCAGCTGAGTGCTGGGGAGGCTGCTAGAGCCCGGGGAGGGTGCCCCCCTTTTCCTAGGCAGAAGCAGTGTGCCGTCTCCTCCAAACACAGCCCGGCTGGCAATGGCAGTGCCAGCATCTGTGTGCCAGCTCTGCAGAGCTGTGTTTGCTGCTTGTGATCCATCTGCAGACGGCAGCACGTGCCAGTGGCTGTGCACAGGGTGAGCTGCGCTGGGGAGTCCATTAGAGGAAAAAGTCCACAGCATAATTAAAAAAACCAAAACCTATGTTTTTTCTTGCTACCCTGATTTTTCCCTCTTCAGTTTAAAATTCCCTGCTGGCTGTAATCAAACTCAGGCTAGATTCACAATCTTTGTCTATTTTGGAATTTTCTTGGGCAAATAAGACAGGTTTTTTAAAAAAAAAAAAAAAATAAAGGGAAAAAAAAAGAGATTTTTTTCCAAGCAGGTTTTCCCAGGTTCTCACAGATCTACATTATGTGGCTCTGTGTCTGGAGCTGACTCCAAGCCTGACTTCCAAATGACCTGGAAGGGGTCCTAAACCAATGTGGCTGCAGGCAAGTTGGAGCTCAGCTCAGCAGATAGCTGCAACACTGGAGGACACAGAATGGAATCCTGAATTGCAAAACCTGCTTCACTTCCAAAGGGCAGAAAACCTCACAGACTCTGAGCTTGTATTTTTAAAAGTATTTAGCAATCTTATTTTTTTTAGATTTAGCAATCTTTTTTGAGTCTAAAGAAGACTCACCTTAAAGGCCCTACTCAAAACCCAAACCAAAACCAAACCCAAAAACAATGAAAAAGTGAAGTTATTCCATCATCTTGTTATCTCTGTGGGAAAAAAAAGAGTAGTAAATACACAACTACAATTGCTTTTTACCTTCCCATGACTCCAAATATTGAATCTAGCCATGGTTGAGTCCCAGATGGTGAAGCATTTAACTTCATTTTCTAACCTCTTTTGGGACTCAGTTTAATTTATTAAGAGGTTACTCTCAGGACAGATCACGCAACACGTAAGTGTAAATTGAACTAGGTATATGTGTGATTTACTAACTGGGTGACTTGCAAGCTCAAAAATAGTGGTTCCCTAAAACACGCTGTGACTGGACAGCAGTTGTGAGTGTGTATTTGATGCCTGCAGAGAGTGCAGGGATCGAGACCAAAATCTGAAGGCTTTCCTTGCCTGCAGTGGTAGCACATCTTATGACTCCTTGCTACCTCTCCTCTGAGCTGTAGAAGCAGTGAGCTCAGATTTCATCTCCAGTCCCAAACTTAGCCTTGGCCTGGAAGTTAATTTGTTCAGTAGTCACCATGAGAAAAGCCATTAGTTCCTCCAGGTTCAGAACAAGTGAAAAAAAGTGGAAATACCTCAATTTCTCACAATAAATCAGCTAGCTGCCTGGCCTTACTGATGCCTATTCAGCGGAGTATGCCCCAGAGCTGGAAAGCCATCCATGTTTTCCCCCACTTTTTGTGTTTTTTTTTAATGTATGACTTCCCATCTCAGCTTCTTCCCTCTCAACACACTTTGGTTTTGCGATTGGCCACTGTACCATCCCATGTATACTGCCCCGCTGCTGAGAGCCACCACAGGCTCCTCTGCCTGGCTCAGGGTCCTTGGGCATCTTTGCTGACCTGATCCTCAGTGCCATGATACCAACAGCAGCACTTGAGGTCACCTTGCTAACTTCTAAAGCCAGAAATGTTCACGATGTCAGCCCAATGCACACCATTTAAATCACTGAATCATAGAATAGTTTGGGTTGGAAGGGACCTTGAAGATCATCCAGTTCCACCCCCCCGCCATGGTTAGGGACATCCCACTAGACCAGGCTGCCCAAGGTGCCATCCAACCTGGCCTTGAACACCTCCAGGGATGGGGCAGCCACAGCTTCCCTGGGCAATCTGGGCCAGTGTCTCACCGCTCTCACGGTGAAGAAATTCTTCCTAATGTCCAGTCTAAATCTGCCCCTCTCCAGTCTGTACCCATTCTGCCTTGTCCTATCCCCACAATCCTTTATGAATAGCCCCTCTCCAGCTTTCCTGTAGCCCCGTCAGGTGCTGGAGGGTCGCTATAAGATCTCCTCAGTCTTTCAAGAGGAGGTTGGGAAACTCCTAACTTTTCCCAGATGAAGAAAGAGTGACCGATGATGTCATTGCAAGTGAAAGAAGAGAAACACATGCCAGGCAAAGACGGTTTACACGATAGAGCCATTTTCTTCTTGGCTGCTCTTTTATTGTAGCTTTTGGAATGCACCAGTGCTGCAGTTATTAACTTATTATTATGTGAATTCCAGCTGTTGATGGGTTGTTTTACCCACGAACAGAGAAATAGCCACTTGCTAAGGTGGAGAGTCAAAGAATTTCAGAGTTCCTCATGGAGACCTTCCACCAGAGCTGGCAGTGGTGGCGGTGGCTGGTGGATGCTCGTGGCACACGATTCTACGTCTACAGAGTGGGGAAAGGCAACTTGCAGTTTGGCAGGGGACTGGGCTGGGATGCCACAGCTGGGGGGAGCTGAAGAGCTGCTGAAAAGGGCTTTGGTTTAAATAAACCTCTAAGACAAGGGTAGGGTTTTGTGTGGAGGAAGGGGGAGCGCAAGGAAACTACTATGTGTTTTAGACCAGTCATTATAAATTACACCCACTCCTGCCTCGGTGTTGTGTCAAAGATGAAGCGAGTGTGTTTTATTACTAACAGAGAGAAAC
This sequence comes from Cuculus canorus, assembly GCF_017976375.1. Classification (NCBI taxonomy): domain Eukaryota; kingdom Metazoa; phylum Chordata; class Aves; order Cuculiformes; family Cuculidae; genus Cuculus; species Cuculus canorus. Next base: position 31,688,847 of record NC_071407.1, read on the forward strand.
TCAGGCTTTTGGAATGGGAAAGGAGTGGCTGGCTTGTGAGGTCTTTCCAGCACCTCCCACAGATAAGCCCAGTTCTGCCACCCTGGAGCCGCACTTTGGTCTGGTATTTTGCAAGACAGCAGACCCTATCCCTTTGGTTTTCCCTGTCCAGTGTTCATACTTGATGTTTAAATCAATTACATAGACATTTAATTCTCTTTCACATGCCAGCACATGGCCCTTGTAAGCCTTCAGGGTTGAGGGCAAGGAGGGGGATGTTGGCTTTTGCGAGCAGTATGTACATTAATTCCAATGTAAAGAGCTGCAGTAAATCACTTAATGCCTGAATCAAGTTAGTTGTTGTTGTTTTGGTGAATTGGGACCATATTCGGGACTATAATAACCTAATAATGGACAGTGCAGGCATAGACCACACTGTAATGTATATTGTAGGGGAATATGGTAATAGTCTGAAATGGCAATTCTCCTAAATAAATAGCACATCAACTTACTTAAACCTAATCATAAATGGGACAAATTGGACCCATGTGCAAACAGAAACCTGAGCAGAACGCGGGAGTTAAAGAAGCCATTGTTTCCCAGCCTGACCCTGGGCAGAGAAAGCCTGTGTCAGGTTACATCTGTTAAAATGATTCTAATGCCAGCCCAGTATTTTAATTATAAATATATAAAACATTTAATAAGAAGACATTCTGGGCTTACTAAGCCTTTAAAAACTGGATGTGGGTGGAGTGGGTAGAATGGTATTCCATGTGCCCCAGACAGAGTGCCAGCGTATAATGATTGAATGTTTTCCTGTAATAAATTGAAAAAATCTGGTTTGTAAGAATGGATCCAAATCACTTGGCATTAGAAAGGTAATTTGTTACCTAGCTTCCTCTTGCAAAACAGACTGCTTCCAAGTTTGCTGGAACTTAGTTTCTAGGGACTGTGATGTCCAAAAAGAGAAAGAATGAGCAACCAGGATGCTTATGGCTCTGATGTTAAAACAGACACACAGACACACACAGACACGCACACACACATTCTCTCTCTCTTTTTCTCTCTGTTTTTTTTCTGCCTCTCTCTCTCTCTTTTTTTTCTTTTTTCTTTTTAGTTTTGCAGTCCTCCCTCTCATGGCTCCAAACACAAGATTCAGCAGCCAAAAAAGAAAAAATAAGAGGTTACTCAGGACAAAAGCCAGATCTATAGCCACCTTCTTTGTACCTTTCCAAATCTCAAGCCTGCTTAATTATGATTAATTGCCACATGGATAATCAGATACAGTTTCAAAAGGTTGGAGATGACAGTCCAAGGACACCAGGGAAGAAGGAAGGTTTGCCTTTGTTAGAAGCAAAAAAAAAAAAAAAAAAAAACAAAACAAAAAAAAAAAATCCAGGTCCCTTCCTCAGTCCATAACCTTTTCTTATTTTAACAATTCCAAACGGAATTAATACCATCAGTATATTGTTCCTGCTCCTGGGAATTGAACTTCAACTGTACAATTTCTGCAGCTGTCATTTTTTTCAGCCCTCCTGTCAATAACGCAATGTTGGGGTGCCCTTCTTCTTGAATGAAAGCAGTTTCAAGTTTCTGCTTTATGTCTGTGCTTTCTGGGTGGTGTGACATGATGAGAAAGTATAAAAAATAATAACAGCAGTTAAAAAGCTTCCACTCTTGACTTAACTGGATCAAATGTAATAGACTACAGTCTTTTCTTCTGATTTCCTTTGCTTGTTTTAGAAAACACTGTGAAAAGTGCAGGAGATTTTGTCTTGCCAGCTCTTTCCTCCATTTAAAATCCCTTTGGCTAAGTCAAGGATCACAGTATGTCATTTCCAGCCTAACAGAAGTGCTGGGCCTTGTTCAGCTCCTATTACTAGGAGGCAAATCCCTAGGTTGCAGGCGCCAGTGTTTCTGCGTTTGGCTTCTTTCCCAGTATTGTTTCCTTCATTACATTCCAGAGTGCCTCTCAGCCAGTTAATGTTTGCACTGGGAGGTCCAAATATCCAGCAATCAGCACTGAACTTTTCTCTTTTTGTTGAGAATTGCAGGTTTCAAATGCAATCACTGGCTTTAAAGAAAAACTTACAGGTGAACACAACAGCACTAATTTCCATTTTATTCACAAACAGTTACATTTTCTGCAGTTTCTCCATACACACTTGTAAAATGCTTTCAGAAGATGCCTGGCTTTTTCAGAGCTCACAGGGGCTGGAGCGGTTTTATGGATTTGGGGCTAAATGTTGCCCTCTGTGCACCTCTCCCACGCACAGTGCTGCACATTAATGTAATAACTCCCATGCTCAGACATTATCTCTGAGCGTTATTCCTCGTAATGAGATTGCATACTCATTTTTATTAAAAATGTAGTAAGCCGAAAACGGATGCAATAATTTGGATCATGTGAAGGGTCAAAGTGTTCACACAGGCTTATGCCTTTCTCCTGTGAGCACAGGGTGGGAGGTTTGCTTTCTAAAATACTTTTAGTGTCATTTGATTTGTAAAAGTAGAGGCCAGTTGCAGCCTTTTGTACCGTTCGCAACCAAGGCAATGGGAGGCGTGGAAGGGATTTAAACTCTGGGTTTGCTGTGGATATTGATTTTTTCCTAAATGGCTGAGCAAGGGTGGCTCTGGGTGGCTCCAGGAGGCTCCACTGAGATTCATTCGGGATGGATGGTCACCTCTGAGAGCAGCACCCCTAGTCTCCTGCCACCAGAAAATCCTGTAAATAGTGAGAAAACTTTCTGTGTATTGACAGAGGATAAGAAACTTTATTTTCAGACGCTGTATCAGGATGTACCTTGAGCAATTTGTATTGTACTATAGTAAGCCTATTGGCAAGACAGCCCTGTATAGTTTGCTTTCTATGGGTTTGCTATTAAGTTTTGAGAACTAGCCATGGGTCATAGGCTCAATTAAGCAATTAAAAATGTCCACGACAATTCCTTGTGGGGAAAGGAAAAAAAAAAATATACAGGTTGGGAAATCTTCAGTGTTTTCCATAAAGCCTCCAGCTATGCTTCCACCCATGATCATATGTCATACGGATGGTGTCATAGCGTCCTAAGGGTGCTAGCTCACAGCGATGATATCGAATTCGTGGAAGTGTATATGCTCAGAGAGAATACTAATGTTAACTCAGTCTAAATAACAACACTGCCAAAGGAGGAAAGCAAAAGATGAAATACAGTGGATTTCAGGAGGCAACAAGCTCTCATTTATTAAGATCACAGGCATTTTACAGGTTACAAATCAAAAAGCAGAAATAACTTCATAATATACAGGTCAGGAATGTGTCTGGGATATTGAGGAACTATTTCCTTGGCAATAATCTGCCACAGATAGTCAGAAGCATGCGTTTTCTGGCACAACAAATCATTGCTGATTAATTTTGTCTTCCTTTGTCTCAGAGAAGCAATGAGACACTTCACTGTGTATTTTGTACTTACTCTACTTCCATGCTATTCTTTCTCAATGCATATTTTTTTCCAAGATAGGCCAAACACAATGCTCTTTGTTTTACCTCTTTTGACATCATTTTTGTCTGAACACAGCATGCCTACACTTGGGGCGGATAAGTGTACAAAGCCAAGGTACAGCCTCCCATGGCAGCACAACCTGAAGGTTGACACCAGTCTGAGCCCACCAGGGGGTTTGTTCAGTCCCTGGCAGGAGAAAGGGAGAGGAGCAGCCCTGGAAACATGCCTATCCATGCAACAATTTCTCCAGCCTAACGAAGGGAGGTGAGGGGGCGTAGAAGGGTATCGTGACAACAGACACAGTAGCAGCAGCAACAAACTTGGAATTTTTTCCTCTCTGCTGGCACTCCAGGACAAGTCCCAGCTTGGGAATTTGTGGAAATTTCTACAAGAAGTGTATCTGGAGTGAGGAGCAGCAAAAGCGATGTTGAATGCAGCTGCAGAGTCAAAGGATGGACTGTATGGCACTGCAGTATCTTCCCCTAAGCTTTATTTATTGCATCCTAGAACCAGACAGGCCGGATGGTGGTCTGCCTCATCAGCCTCACATAGGAACTTCACAGCATCCCCAGAAGTACAATAGATATGATAAATGCCAAAGGCGATGTCAAAACCCATAACTTTCTTTACATTAACTTACTATTCACAGCTAATAAACATCCACAGATCAGAAATGGAGTATCTCTAAAGCAAGTGTAAACTTCTCCAGGGTTCCTGTGTCACTGGTGTGAGACAGCCGAGTGTGTTATCATGTCTGAGGATGCTCTCCACTTTCTCAAGCGTTTCTGTCGGTTGATAGAGATTCCCAATTCCATGTTGGTTACAATGAATCACTCTGAACCAGGCTGTCAAAGGGGCTTTTCAATAAATGAGATAGGTGTGCAAAGCCAGAGGCTCAGGAGAAGGCAGGCAGGCAGAATTCACTGCTGTGATATACAAACACTGAGAAGAAACTTCCAGAGGAGGGAGGTTTTAGAGGTTCTTTCATACGTATGGACACTTCTACAGGAGGAGGTGGGGGATGAATCGTGAACTTGCAAAACCATAGTTGCAAGGTACCCCAAACATTTTATTTAACGGTTTGTGAGCACTAAGTCAGATTTGGAGAGAAGAATGACTCAATGGTAGCACTAAGCCCATTGTCTCCAGAGAGTGTGTATTCAGGACATGATGATGCAGCCCTTTGAGGCCTTTCACCAATACATTTGTGAGGGTTTATACCTGTCCAGAGAGGCTCATGGGGTTGACTTCACCTCCCTGGCTGTAGCTGGGTTGGTTTTGCTTGTTTTGACTACAGCAACATCTCCCAGGGCTGCTGTCCTGAGAAGCATGGGTGGAGGAAGCCTCTGGTGCCATCATGAGTAGCTGCAGCAAATCCTGGCACTCCTTCTTGTGTTGGGAAAATGGAGGAGATTTTCATGGAAGAGCTTCCTAACTGGGGCTAATAGAAACCTGGAGAGATGGCTTGTTTCTCTCTTTACCCAATTTATCTTTCATGTGATTGAAGTCATCATGAAAAATAACATTGCTGCTGTGGCTTCTGCTGTCAGTGCTTCCCTTCTATTCACATTCCCCAGGCTCTTGCCTTCATCCTCATCTCTTTCTCCTCTTGGTATTATTAGAAAAACCAAAACCGATGTGTTCATAACATTTCCTCCAATTCCCCCCCCAAAAACTGAAAGAAAACAAACAGCTAGCAGATGCTGATTTTCTCACTTAACTGCACATATTTTATAGTAATTCTCTCTGATTTTCTCCCAAGACACCCACCTGACCTTCCTTTCTCCCCAGTCTCTCCCGGTAGTGGTCAAACACTGCTAATCATGTAAGATTCAGCCCATGGAAGTAGGCTGCAACTAAGAGAAATTTACCCTTTGACCTTAATGCCTCCACATGCACAATAGGGATCAAGAAATGTCTTTGCTGAAAGGAATGCATTTTCCTTGGCAAAACCTGATTTTTCAGACCTAATCAATTTAATGCTAGGAAGAGAAGGGGTTTTTTTTGTTGTTTCACAAAAGGAACGCAAATAATATAAGAACAAATCAGTAATTTTAGAATGAAGAATGGCAAAATGCATTTTCAAGGAATTTTCAAGGAACTAAAAATGGAATATCATAAATATTTTTGCTTCTCTCTACATAACTGAAAGTGATTTACAAGCATGAATTAATTTTGAATTAATGCACTGCAATGAAGCAGGAATTAATTCCCCCAGAATTTTTCAAAGTTGTCTGTAGACAATTTATTTGGGAGACCATCTCCTTTTCCACTTCCGCTGGGAGCCAAAAGTCTTTATGATAACTAAAACAATAATCTACACAGATTAATAAAGTTTGGGAGACTATTTAAATTAATTTTAGCTGCTTTTATTATCTGAAAATAAGGAGGAGGCTCCACATCATCCAAGCAGTCTGTTTTTCTTGCATCACCAAATGCTTTGCAGGGTATCAGTCAGCCACGACCACTTTGGGCACACTTTTAGCTGAACGGACTAAGACGCGGTGAGCTGAGCTGAAGTGTCTTGCTCACACACCAAGTCTGTTGCAAGACCTGGGAATAGAACTTTTCTGCTTTTCCCATCCACAAGCATCAAAGCTTATATTTTTCTGTCTAGATTATTATTTTCTTTTTCATATTAAGGAAAACAAAAACGAGAGAGAAAGCAAACCAGTGAGTCATTACAGTTTCTTTGCAGAAACACAGCTGCCCTTGTCACAGGAACATGATTCTTAGTGCCTGCATCCAAAATTTATTGCAAAATAAAAATGAAACTTTTAAAAACAACCAGGCTAAATTGTGTTTCTAATTTTTCTTAAATATGTATTGGTAAGTGTAGGTCCAAGCTCTAGCCAGGATCAAGGGTAGGATTGGAAACTCAAGAGAAATTAAGTTCTTGTGAAATTTTCAGGCAAATTTTGCAATCACACACAATATATTGGCTGGAGAAGATTCAAAATGAGTGTGTGCTTTTTAAGGCTTTGATGGTTCTGGACCTTCTGGAATTCCTTCAGTGGCACGTCAGTATAACAGTACCCACACCACCACCCAAAGGTAATATTTCATTTTTTCCCTACGGTATTGTTTTTGAAAATGTGCAATAATTTTTAAGTCCAATGATCTCAAATCAAGAAATAAAAGCTCTGTGTACATGTGTAAATCCACTCCAAACTTTAGTGGCATAATCTTTCAACTTTAGGAAAAACATTCCTTGCTTTGTTATATTTTTACTTTCAAAACACTGAGACCTTGTGTCTGACTTGCTGAACTTGAACTGCCACCTCTCTGATGTTTATAATTTACTCATTAGATAAGTGCCACACTCCTTCAAATGACCTTCCACCTTGGGGATAAATCTGCCTCATTCAGGAAACCTCTTCAGAAGTGACATTCGCTGGATGGAGAAGTATCTCATCAGCCTAGAATTTGAGCTACTTCTTAAATAAGGATAACAAAATCAAGAAGAAGAGCGCTTCTCAAGTGGCTTTTACTCATTTTGAGGGAAATAGAAGGATGATTTTGCTATGTGAGTAAACCAAGCATGGTCGATGTTTGCAGCCTTCATTTAATAAGCAACCTCAGTAAGAAAACGTGTGAAAGGTATACAGGAGGCAGTGCTGAGGAAAGTAGGAGATGGGAGGGTGAGAAAGATGACCTGGTTTTGCTTCCAAGCTAATTTTACATCACTTTAACTATATTTAGTTACATTTCTATTTAATAGGGTTGCAGATGTTGGACTGAAATTTTTATTGTTGTTTTCTGTGTAATTTAAATATCCAGGAGTTCATGGTTGTCAAGTGGGTTTTTTTTTTCTTTTTGTTTTTTTTAAGACTTTGCAACCTTCCTCCATGAGTTTATTTTAGACATAGTGGTACATCCCAGAAAAAATTCCAAATGGTCCTTAATATATGAAATGTTTCCAGAAAGAAGAAATTCTCAGTGGACTATGAAGCTATTTTTCAATCATGGTGTATGGCACACAAACTACATCTGAGTTTTTTTCAGTAGGAAACTATTGCCCAGTGGGTTAAAAGAAAATAAAGGATAATGGGATTTTTCTGTAAGGCTGGAGCCATTCGCAGGGGTTTCATCCCCACTAGATGTCACTGGAACTGTTTGAAATGTTTGGAACAAACAACCCCAAATTCCCTGGTTGTGAGCTTTCTTAAAAATGTGAGACTTGAACCAGATTGCTTTCAGGCTCTGCGCTGGCTCGCGAGCCTTGCAAGGGAATCTGGACTGATAGATGTTAATCATGTGAAGTTCATGGTTCAGCATGGATTTGGGGAAAATCCAAGTGAAACTCAGGAATTTAGTTATTATCTTTGGAGGTTTTGTCCTTCTTTGGGAAACTCTAATGGAATCAAAGGAAATGCCTTGACGCGTCTGGCTGGGAGGTGTTCAAAGAAAAAGCAGGCTCCTGCAGGGAATGTGTTACACCTTCTCCTGAGTCCACAGTGGTCCAGTGCTGGAATGGCCACACCATAAAGGACAGAAGATAGAGTTTGTGTGATCATCTAATTCACCACTAAAAAAATAAAAGAAATTCTGACAGCTTTTGGCATGGGAATGGGATTTTTCCACGGCTGTCCTCCTCAGCAGTAACGATGTTCACCCCATGATGCTAAGAAAATCAGCTCCTTCTCAGCTTATTAGGTCTACTATTTAAATCCACCTTGTAGTTCCAATAGACTACAGGAATCTTCTTCCATTCTTATTCAAAATTCAGTTTAGTGTGATTATGTGGCCATGCATCAAATATGGCAGTATAATATGTCCTTTCATCTACTTGCCATAATACATCCCTTTTAGTGCCACATAAATCCCTGAAAATATTGCTGTCTTCTGCTCTTGAGATTCTTCGTGTGCCTCTTTGCCTTACTGCCTTCCTCTTCTATTGTTTCTCCAAGCTGAATTAATTCACGTTTTTTTTCTTCAACCTTGCTGCTGTGCTGTTCCTCCTGCCCCTGAGCAGACACCAGTGAAATGACAGCCCTTCCAGAGTAAAAGAGGAGCCAAGAGCAGCCCAGCTGCTGGCACGGCACCCTTCCCAGCAGTGCCAGTTCCTTGGCTCTCCTCTCGCTGAAGACGGCTGCTCTGAATCGCTCCATCTCCTCTGGCAAAGGCAGTGGGGAGCAGCGCCTGGATGGCAATGCCTGCTGTTGGAGCAGTGGCAGATGTCCTCACAGAGTTGAGGAAGCTGTAATTGAGGAATTACAGGAGTCAGCATGGTACTTCTAATCCTTCCAGACCAAAGGAGCACCCCAGAAGTGACAGTGTTTATTCTCCTTTGCTGCAGAAGTCAGCGCGTGTGCTGCTGTTGGGATTCTCCCGGGTATGCACAGAGGTTCTGCAGCACTACCCTGTATTTCCAGAGACAATTCAACCCATGCATTACAATAGGCTACGTTTATTTTTTACATAGGTTACTACAAGTGGACACCAAATACCATGAAGCTCTTTCCATCAAAAAAAAAGTCTAAACTTTGAGCTACCATTGACATCTGCTTCTTCCTTATGGAAACTTCTTTTTATAACACTTTCTCTAGGATTAGTCATATCTGCACCATGTTGGCTCCTCATCTTGCTCCAAAGGAACCATGGAGGGCACCAGCCTGGCCGTGCCCCATGGCAGTGACACGGTCCCACACCCCTGCTCAGCTATCCTCCTGTGTTTCACAAAGCACACACTGGCTTTGACTTGTTTAATTAGTTAGTAACTTAATTGTACCACTTTGGTATATCTTCCTAGTAGGCACAGTTGACTCACGTGGGGCAAGAACAACAAAAAAGGGTATATTCCCTTCTATAATTTCTGTATTAAGTTGTTATTTCATTAAGCCTGCAAACTTTCAACTTGCTCAATATTCAGTAAATTTAAGAAAATGAATTGAAGCTACTTGCCTATTTTAATATGTACTCCTGAAGACATTTTCCAATTTTTTTATGGTTTAATTAAAGCCTCATGGCAATGGTATGCTTCTTTCTACCTACTATGCCAGTGGTTAAAAATTACAGGGCTTTGAGTACCCTGCATGTCTTTAATTGCTCTGCTGAAGATAAAAGAGCAGCAATATTTTTATCACAACCATTACAGCAGGCAAAATGAAAATGCCCCTTGCTCACACAAGTGAAGCAAGCCGTGAGCAGGGCTGTGGTGCCCATCTCCCTCACCTTGCCCGTGCCCCACGCCTGCATCCCACAGCCCTGCTGATGTCCAGACCTCAACTTGTGCCCTTGCATTTTGCAGTGCATTTTGGGGAATATTTCATTCCTTCTGATGAACGGCAGAACTTCCCCACCCCACTTCTTAACATTAAAAAAAGAAAGTGTAGAAATCTCTAAATTAAGAAAGTACTGGAAGAGTACATTCAGCACAGGACAATGCAAAGGAAGGTTACAAGTATATTAGGATAAGGGCACCACAATTATACGAAGAAGTCTGGAGAGAAAAGATTACATTGTTCTAACAACAATATTTTTCAAACATTTAGACCTTTAATATCATTAATTTAAAGTACAAGATTAAATATTTTATGCAAATATTAGACAACAGCAAAGAGCTCCGTATATTAGGATTTAAAACAAATTGAAAGCATGCAAGACATATTCATTTCTTAAGCAGTTTAGTTAAAAAATCGGTATTGTCTCTATTAGGATTAACTGACAGTAACTCTTTGTGTTCAAATGGATTTAACTTCACTCTGGTTTGTTTTCCAGATATCATTGTCCTCCAATAATCGTGGATAAAGGGAAATGTAAAAGGACAGATCAAGTAAAAATATATCTTCACATCATAAACACAGAATTATGCTTAAATTTCATTACTAAATGGGATTTCAGCTTCATATACCATGCCTAATCCGGCACTATAAAAGATGTATAAAACCTCATGACAAATTCTAACAGACTTTGTGGAAGTTGCATATATTGATTAAAACATCAAGTAGTTACATATAAACCAATAATGAATTACTTCTTGTTGGAAGATAAAACTTTGTGATATTTAAAATTACAGACTTGAAAGTAAGTAAAATTACCCCTAATTATGCAGAAGGGAGCAACACCTTAGCAGTAAACAAGATAAGCACCTCAAACAGCACTAATAATTTTAATTAACATTTTCTAGTTTCCTTTCACCTCCTTTCAAGGTCATCTGCTACCTTTTCCTGGTACAACATTACAGCACAGTGTTAAAAACTTACATTCCATTACTAATCACTTTGATAAACCAAAACACATTACTTTCTAGGACAGATTTTTTTTTTTAAATCACTTAATTTTGTGCAAAAGCAAATATTGCATTGTGTAAAGCTGTCAGGTGTTTTTTTTGCAGTGAACTGCTATCACAAGTCAGACTCCAGCAGCTGGAACTAGGTCGTTCATTTGGGGCTTGATACTGAATACCACAGGCAAAATTCTTCGAGGAAATCTGCATAAACCTGCTAATATTTAAGGTATAAATTTAAAAATTTGGAATATGCTGAAATTGATAAATATTCAAATTCTAGTCAAAGTTCAAAAGACCTTTAAATTATGAACACTGAAAACAAAAATTTGGCAAAATGTGATAATTTACACATAATTTTTGTTATTTTTTTCTTGAGCACCAATTAATAGATTTGTGTTCAAGGTTTATGATTTTACTAAACTGTTTCTTTTCTTTTCTGAAAAGTCAAAAACTTGGTAGGAAAAGGGCTTTGTTATATCAGTGGGCTTGTTCCATGCCACAAATTTAATGTAAGAGGTCACTTGGAATATAATGTGTAGTGAAAGAATCTCATTAGGCTAAAATGAATGTAAAATGTGTCAATTTGATCCAAATGAGAACTGTAGTAAAACCATGTTTGATGTTCATGTGCAATAAATCTTTAACATTTGTCTGTAAAGTATTAGAGAACCCAGAGGGAAATCTCTATTTGTGATAGCTGCACATTTTCAATGATTTTTCCTATAATCCTTTGTTGACATTTAGCATATGGTACCAGAAAAGAAGATCCTAAAATGAGAATTATTACTTATTATTCTAAGGTAAACAAGATGGACACCTTGCAGATAGGTTTCTGAGAAAGACAAAAATCATAAAAGTATCCCTCTATCAGTAGCGACTGCTCAGCTTTCGGTCGCTCCTAGGTGAAAAAGTATGAAATCAGAAGTGCCCTACCTGGTCGTTAGTCAATTCAGTGTTAAAACCTCTGATGGTCCCATCCTGCCAGGTGGGTTTTATTTTGGTATGTTCATATTGTTAATTACTGTTGTATTCCATTTTTTTCTCTAGTATTTTTGTTCATTCATAACAGCTTTATGGTTCAGTGGACCGAAATGACTAAAAGGAAAGATTTCCAAGATTTCTTCTGGGAGCAATTTACAAAAGACCACCATTGTTTTAATTGCTCCTGATGTTTAGTTCTAGATATCTGGAAGAGGAGAAATCAACCCAACTCTTTTAGTTGCCACACCAACCATATCAGATGTGTGTGTTTTGTCTCTCTCGCTCACTTGGTTCTTTACAGCCTCTAATTTGAGGACTGTGTTATAGCAATGCCGTGGTGTTTATATTTCTGCAGCTCACACTTGCTTTTGCAAGAGAATTATGAGCTATTTACATCCTTTGAGGAGGCTCAGGGAATAATGGGTGAAATGTCAGAAACAATTAAGAAAATGGAGGCATTTCATTTAACCAGTAGAAGAAATACATGACTTTTGCTGAATGACTGAACTTGAAGTGCCACAAGATTGCTACAATATGAGTTCTGGCTCCCGATTATCACAAAGTTTTATTAAAAAAAACCCAACCTTACAACACTCACATGCCAAAGGTTGCAACACAAGCTTTGGCAGGAAACAAGAAAATGCTCCAGCATGGGAAAAGTCTTCGAGCAAACTTGCATCTGTGCTGATTTACGTTTTTATGCCAAAGTAACAGCAGCTTTTGAAGCCAAGGCATGACTTTATGGCCATAGTAACAGCACTCGCTGGGAAGCTGTGCACCATCAGCCCAGCCATGCCCTGACAAACCCTCTTCCTCATCTCCCCCGCAACCACACCAGCAATTTTTTACAGCATTTGTCCATTTCATTATTGCTGTGCAGGCCCTTTATCAATAAATGTGGTGTTCTCAGTCGAGTTTTCTTTGGCTTGCAGTCTGCTTTACAAAACCACTGCATACTTGACAGCTTGCCCTAGTTAAAAATTCTTTGGTCAGAGAAAGCCCAGAGAATGAAACAGTATCTGGTGTTGTAAAATCTTGACCAGATTCTGAAATATTGCCTAAGCCCCTGTCAACTCGAAGGTGATTTCTTCAGGTCATGTTTTAGAGGGGAATTGATGGTACAGTCTTCTGACTGCTCAGTCTGCGCTGTATCTTTTTCAGGAGTAGGCATTCTCACCTTTAGCATCCACCGCTTTCCAATCTTCTCTATTTTTGACAGCACATTTACTTCCATACATAGATTACAAGCTAAATAGAAAAACAAAGCTAGAAGAAAAAAAACCTATCAGCCTACACCTTTTTCATTTCTCTGTCTCTGTCTGAGGGATTATTAATTACCCAGTAACCCTGGGAAAAAAGTCCACCTGAGGTTGAAGTAGAGATGATAATACCCAGTGCTATGATGAATGGTTCATTGCAGCTCTCATAACACTTTTCCAATGGTGTTGGGTCCATTATCCAGCTTTTACAGCTGAAGAAACTAAGGCACAGGCAAATGAAAGGTCCAGCAAGCCAAAAGTAAATTTGATATAAAATCCAAATTTCAATGCAGTTCTCTTCCTGTCGAAACACACTCAAGGCATGTCCAAGCAGATCTAGAATGAAAACTCATAATAGAAAGAGCCTCTTCTTTTCTAACTGAGTTCACAAATTAAAACACTCTGGGTAAATATAAAAATTTTTTAATATTGTCATTATCAGACCAGAAAAATTAAAGTAATTCCATCAACAAGTCCTCCATATAGTTTTAAGCATCTGCTTAAAATCATACTGAAACAAAACACCAGCTTTGGTATTTTTACAAATAAGAGTAAGATATTAGGGAGAGTCAGACTAAATCATCCAGCTGTATAAATTATAAATCATTACATTAAAATAAGTTCTGCAAACTTATGACACAAGTTCTGAATATTGCAGTTTTGCGGGGCATTTTTCTGAAGGCAAATTACAGCAGACCTGCCCACTCCTTCCTCTGGAGAAATTGGGCTGGCCCCGATAAGTCCAATAACCCTTTCAGTTTGGTGCCAACTCCTACAGACTTAATTAGAAAGAAAAAGACCTCATTCTGCATTTTCCTTATCAACCCCAGGCTTTTTTTTTTTTTTTTTTTTTGTACTGCATTGCTACTTTTCTTAAGTTCTCAGAGTTTCACCCAGTTCTGGGCAAATTGGGAATGTCTGAAGGACTAACTGTGTAGACCCCTGGATCAAGAGAATTGCTGTGGAACCGTTTGACATGTGCTGCTTCCCTGATGCCTTGCTTGGGTTGGGTTGGACTGGTTTGATTTGTCTATTCAGGCTGGATTAACACACTCATGACGCTTGGAGCCCTGAATCGATACTAAAAGGATTTTTGTCCTTTCTTTGGGCATTTACTCAGCAAAACCACCATATTTGTGTTGCCTTAGGACCAGGGGCAGCCCCCACTGACCTACACATCCCCAAAACACCATGTCCTTGTGGGGCCATCCATGGGAAACAAAACCCACATCTGCCGCAGAAGCCCTCGCAATAATGGTGTGATGTTGTTGTCGGAATAAGATGTTCCTTGGGACTGAGACATACGTGGTTCAGCTTTCCTTGGAGTGGCACTGGTGGACCAGAAACATTGCTTTTCATATTCTTAATAGTTCTTTATTCTTGGTCTCACTTTATTCTCCTAATTTTGGAATTCTTGACAGCCTTTCATCAAATGCTTATAAGAAACTCAAAGAATACCTAAACTGGGTACTAATAATTTAGTACTGTAATTTAATGGGTATTTTAAGGTTCCTGAGTGTTACTACTATTTTATGGAATGGTTTTTCCTCCTTTTCTTTGGTCTTTCCTCCTATGCTCTTCAGTGGAATTATAGGTGAAATGTATTTCTTGGCTGCTGTTTCATCTTTTGTTCATACAGTTAAAAATTGCACTAGTTAAAAGATTGCACGAGGCCCCCACAATAAAATTTTATTGTATTTTTGTATTTATTTTTGGCCCGGATCTGGGGGCCTCTCAGGCCCAGGTCTTGTGTAATTTTATTGGTTTGTGGGTGGAGGAAAGAACAAAAATGAGGTTTGTGGCCAGAATGTTATCTTTGGCCACATGCATTTATTTGGGGGCCTGATTCTGCTGTGATTCAAAAGCACGAGAAATCTCAAGCAGCTCCACTGAAAATAAAAACCTAAAATGATGTAAACCTAATATAAATTAGTGCAGAATTACCTCTGTGGTGCATGCAGTTGTAAGTATTTTGCTATTTATGATTTAGCTGGGAGCTGTTGATTAGCCTCTCTAAAGATAAGAGCCACCTATAACTCAGTTGCAGGCATTTTTTTTTTGCTTTTTGACTAATGTCTGCTAGCTAAACCAAAGATGAAAACCGCTTTTTTTTATGAGCTCTACTGGCTACAAGTAACAGAGCTGAGACTACAAATCTCATCAGCCTGAGAAAGGCAACTGAGTTTCAGTGTCCTCTCTATTGAGTGAAAAGCACCTTATTCTACCCTACTTCCATGTTAAAATAACTGTTGGATTCAAGTACTAAAACATGGATTTCAGCCTTAATCACTTCTCTTTATAGAACACTCTTCACGTGACCTTCACTTAGTGAGTGGTTGTCGATCCTCTGGAGTCTTCCCCGTGTGTTCAACAGCTCACGGGCATGAGTCATGGCCATTGCATCCTGCTCTCCTTCCTGCCTGGTTCACTTCCATCACCATGGCCTCTTTCCTCCCCAAAACCTGTCTCCCCCTCTCTTCTTTGCACATTTCTTCATGTCAGGTCTTTGGCTTGGGAATGATTTCTCCTGTGAGCCAAACCTTCTTATTCTACACTTTAAAATCCTTCTGAAATTTGGCTTGCCTTCCAAAGCTAAGCCTCAGCTCCCTTGTTACTCTTCTAAATGTAAAACATTTTTATTGCATTAAGCCATGTTGAAAAGGAAAAAGAAAAAAAGGAAAAGAGGAGAAAGAAAATCCCTGCACCCAACGTGAAGGAAGCAGCTAACACTACATAGCAGTGTATCACATGTCTTTTTATTTTGTCTTGATATCATCTCACTTCGGGCTCACTCTCTGCTTTAGGTTCACTATCCGTATTCCTTCTTGGAAAACCTCACTACAGCCATCACTGAAGGATTTATTTCCAGGCTGAACTAGCAAGTTTTGGAGATGGGAAAACCCATCCCATTATTGATCGTACTGCATAACTTCCTAAAGAGAAAACTGTTTTCTAGGGAAATCATTTAGCACCTTTCAATTATATTAAACTTCATTTTCCTATACAGCTTAGGGAAATCTTTGAAATTAGTTATTTAGACTTTTATGTGTGCATTTCATTCATTACTTCAAATGTAATTTTAATCATTTAAACAAAGAGGTGTCTTAATATTTCCAATAATGGCTCTTGTCACTTTAAATTTTAAAATTCACATTAGGAATTCCCTTGACTACATGTGCATTATTTGCATTATAGATTGTGTGCATGTCTCAGTCCATATCTATATCTATCTATATATACACATTTATACCCATATGCATATTTTTAAGAAAGTGCAGACAGTTTTAAATGATCCTATCTGATGTGAAAACAAGTAATAAATGCCTAAGCAATTAGTGATAAACCAGGTCCTAACACTCCAAAATTAAAAGCTCCTAATTTCCAATTTTAAATACGTCCTTATTGCATAGTAGAAATAATTCCTTATAAAGTGTTTCCAACACTCAGAGAATGCTTTTAGGACATACAGCATTAACATAATTTTTTCGACTGGGGTTCTCATAGGACATCTGATGAAGTCTCTACCCTTAATTTTAATTGCGTAGGCTGCATTCTTAATTAAAAATTGTACAAATGGATTTTATGCCATGCCAAAAGAAATCTGAGTTCATTAGTTATAAAACCTTTTAAAAATTGATGTAAATATGTGAATTCTTTAAAAGTTTCAACTCAGAGTCCTCATTTATGTTGAGTAGCCTTTTATCTAGAGAATAATGAAGCCAATACAAATGAAGATAGACTAAGTTTTACTTTTTCTTTTTCCTTATTTTTTTCCTCCTTTTCTTTAGTTTTTGGTGAATGTGAGTGGTGGGTGCCAAAGACTGTGGGGATTAAGTCTATACATTATTATGTTTTTCCTTGAAGAATCAAATACATTTTTAATCTAAACTGTGAAGAAAATTAGAGGGAAATGCACTGACCCTTTTGTACTAGGTTATAAAAATATAAGCTTATACAACTTTTATTAATTCTCCATATCAAAACACAATCACATCAACTCAAGCTGATAAACTCTATAGAAATCTGTCAAACTGTGACTTTGGAAGAAAATTCTGGACATTGTTTGAAGAAATACGTGTGCCTTATTTATTTCTATTTTAAAAACTCCGAGTTGTTAATTAAGATGTTTTTTTCCATAACTTGACAAGACTTCAAATAGTGGGTGGGAAACTCTGAGAGATTTGTTTAAGCTGATAAATTGCTAACTTTTCATTTTGTTGGCTGTTCATCTGGCTTCACAGGACCTTTTCTCTTCCACAGCAAGCAGATGGGAGGTACTGCTTCACTGTTTCTGCTTAGTGGCACCAACCTGATGCTGTCTCCGATTACACAAAATACTGCACATGGTCTTAAAGACAACAGGAATGAAGGACTGGGACTGAAGTCCTGTGAAGTAGCCTGTAAGATTTCACTCTTTGCCCCAGCCTCTGTGCCCGATGTTGGGCAAAGTCATCCAGACTGTGGCCTGTGAGCAGACGTGTCCAGGGGTTTTTGTGCCTGGGTTTCTGGCAAACAAACAGTAGAAAAAGTGAAATTGAAACAATGGCATTGCCGCTTAGTGTTCAAACCCAGGTTATATATATTTGTGTTCTAGTAAAAATGCAAATTAAATAATAAATACAACAACCTGTACAAGGAACTCCTTTGCTTCTTTCCATCCTATTTAGTGATTTGTGTTTTGAGCATCTCTCTGAATGATTGAATCCTGGCAGAGTGTGGATCTGAATGATCGAATCGCTGAATCCTGGCTGAGCATGGCAGCAGAGGGGTTGAAATACAACAGGAAAAGCTATGTAAGAGCCTGTGACATTTACACCAAAAGATGAGGCAGAAAGCACCAGAAGTCTCACCGGAGAGATGTTCTCATGAGTTTCAAACCGAGTTTGGCATAGTGAAGAAGTTAGAGAAACTTTTGACAAGCATTTGATTTCCTTTTCTTTTCCTTTAAGGAACATTGTTCAGGCAACAAAACCACTCTACCTTCTAAGTTTGCCCGTGACTACATCCTACAGATCATGAGAACAATATTCCAAGGTAATTGAATATTTTGTGTTAGAAACATACGGAATTGGAAAGAACATCGTCTACCTATCAGCATTAACCTCCACCTTATCCCCCAAATTCAGTTGCCTAGTAATCAATTTGGTGCTGGAATAAGATCTAGGGCACGAGGCATTTGCCAGCAAATCCAGGCAAACAGACTTCTCCACGTACACAAACACATTTTGTTAAACTGTTTTAATATTTGAAATTTCTGAACACATTCATAAAGCCTACCGTGAGAAATGAGCCAGCAGGAATTGCTGAATGTAATGCTTTAAGAAAGCAGGTAATTGTAAATTTGCTTTAACAAGGTCCAGCAGTACTGCTGGTGTTGGAGTGAAATGTGGCATTAAGAACACCACCATGGTCTGCTTTGAAACTTGTGTTTTAGTTTTCTTTATTTTTCCTAGCAGGAAGAGGAATTTGAGGCGAGGCAAATTCAGAGACATTGCATCATCACAAAAGGCCAAGCAAAGAACCATGGACCTGAGATGAGCACAAAACTGAAAGCACCATCCTTTCATACTCCACATTCTAGAAAATTAAAGTAGATCACTCAGCAGAGATGAAGGAGAATTGTAGACTGCATCGTATCCTACAGGTCACAGTGAATTTGGATGATTTAAACTAGAGTTAATGGCACTTTGCCACTCACCAACTCCTCTCCCACCGCACCAGAAATGTCACACTTCATCTGGTAAGCAGCTTCCCATGGCCAAACTTGACAAATGCTGGAGGAATAATACTAGCTTTCCAGAGCCACACCTTTTGTCTTGCACATTATTTTACATTTTGGTGGTTGTACAGAATATTGGACAGTCAACAAAATCTTAACATTTTGCTATTTGCTTAAGTTTTTTTAGTCTAAACATAGAATTGTGAGATGAAAAACGTGTCCCTCTCAAAGTGCAGTAAGATGCTTCACCAAAAGCACACTTCAGCCTGCATTTATCTCTTGTAGCTTTAAGACCTGTAACTTAAATTAAATTAAGTGCCATAAAAGCAGAGAAGCTGTATGGTCCCAGAAGAAGAAACTCCACTTTCCTAACACTAAAAATATTGCTTTCAAAGAATGGCGAAAGGATTCTTCTGCAGCACAGCAGATGGATTCATAAACTGTTGATACATGCACCTATTTCACAGCATCCAAACTCATTTCTCCTCCAATGACTGCTCTGTGAATGAAACCACAATATGTTTGCTGAGTAGATCTTTAGCCCCTTGTTTATAGTAGCATACCAGTTGTTATGCCAGCTCAATGGTCTACTCAGAAGTTAAGGAAAACATTTGTTCTACAGAAAAGAATCACAGAAATGGACACAAACAGTACTGTATAATTGATGGGTTTATGAGATTGAACTCCGTAAATTTTTTTAATCTTATCCCTCTAGATCCAGTTTATGTGCACGTTTCAACAATGACTTCATATCCTTTCCAAGCAGAGATTCTGGGATTCAGTCTCATCACTTGGCCAACACAAATCCCCAAGTGCCAAGAATTTCTGTTTTGTTTTGCTTTGTGTTTGTCTTTTACTTGCTCTTTTACAGGATTCCTAGTCAAACCAGTCAGTCGGTGGAACAATTCCAGTTTGCCTCAAAAGAAGGTGTGCAAATCCCTAAAACATTTTGAAATACTAAGGATTTTTTTTATCTCTAACAGTGTGGTTTCCAACTCTAGATCTTAAATCTTTATCTACTGTAAAGGAATGAGTTTACAGAAAAGTTCAATGATTGAGCTATTTGCTTTGTGGACCGCCTTCACCAGCAAACTAGGAAGAAGATTGCTTCAATTTTCAAACACCTTCTCATTTGTAAAGTTTAAATTAATGCCCTGCTCTGTCTGAACCCAATGACTTCCACAGCTGTGCGAGGAGTGTACGATATTTATCGCACTTGCTAGCCAAACATGTTTTCACAAGATGATTCTTTTTGTTTATATTGTAAACTGCAGCCACAAAAGGTTCCCTTTTTTTTGTGTGTGTGTGTTTTTTTTTTTCTTTCTGGAGGCTACTTTTTGAGCTGAACTAAATCCATGAAGATGTATGCTGACTCTGAATAGATTATATTGTGCTACGTGAGATACAGTTCACTAAAATGAAAATCTCCTTTGATTTAAGTTTTTTTTCCCCTTGTCTGTGCTGACATACGATCTCAATACCTCATTAGGAAGTGTGTGGGTGAGCTTGTAGAGCATTTGGGCCACTAGCTGGGAAACAGATGCCCTTGCAACAGTCCTCTTTCTTCCAACATCGTGTTGGGTCATGAAGGTGAATTGCTTAAGATGGCACAGGGCATTTTGCAGTCAGACAGGAGGCCAGGTCTCTACTAGGGGTTAAGGATCCTTTACAAACACACAAGAGAATTGGTATTTTGATGCAAATTTTGTGATTAAGTTCCGCATGTTCCTCTGCCTGTGGAGAGTGCTGCTGAAGGGGAAAGTGATGGGGATGCACAGGGTCCAAGGGCAACATGACCATATTACCATGGCGCTAAGCCTGAGGTAATTAGGACAGGGGATATGAATGAAAGAACACATCTGGGATGCAAAAGTATTGGAAAGCATTCAGTTTGGCTCATTCGAACAGACTGGTCATTTATTCTGGTATCTTTAACAAAGCTCAAAAGCTTCATTTTTCCTTACTAAAACCATTCCAGGCCCAACAGGGACCAAGAGACTCTCCGTTTTTATTCTGAAACCACTGGGTAATATTTTGATATCCCACTACACATCTGTATTTCTCACTTTAAAATTTTCTTCCCACATATATAGCTGAAAGAAAGACAGAGGAACCAAACCACATCATATATGATAATACTAGTGGTTGAACAGGCTGGGCCAAGGCTTTTGCTCAAGTGGATTCACTTTGCCTGAACAGAAACCGGAGAAAACGAGGAGGATTTTGGCAATGGGAAGGACTGTATGCTGACATAGTCTCCAGCAGACCTGAAGTGGTTGCTGGTGAATGTGGGCTTGTGTTTTGGACATCTACTCATTGCAAACGTCCCTGCTGCAGCCCAGCAGCCTATTTCATACTCAGCACTGTGGATCCATTAGATGGTAACAGCTTCTGGTGAACATGACTAATCCCAGCAATATTTGAACCAATAACCCTGAGGTGAACAACTTCGCAGCCTCTTAACATTTTCTCAGACTGCCTGGTTTGATATTTTAGTTCCCAGACCCCCAGCTCCCATCCAGCTATAAATAGATCTTTGTTTTTAAGATTTTGGTTGTTTTGCAAAATGTATCTTGTCTGGAATACAATTCATTTTTTTATCACAAGAAACCATTGTCCTATTAAACTAACATGTATTTTTCCTTAGGTAATTAACATACATGCCAAGTTTGACAAGAGATATGCAGTGCAGTTACAGGACATATCTTAACATAATTGCAACTGTATCGGGTTCCAGAAATCATAAATATAGAATTTCGGTACTTATAAATCTGTAAACTGAATAGCTTTCTAAAAAGGACCATACTTATTTTCTCCTGCTGCTATTTTAACAAAATATATAATGAAGGCAAAATTATTTTTTAACATAGCTTGGAAATCCAGTTTCAGCCATGACCATTTACAAATATTAATTGACTGATGAAGCCATAAGTTGCTTATCCGAAAAGCAAGCCTGTAACAGCATAAGAAAACTCTAATTAGCAGTGGAGCAAGGAGCTATCTCAGAAGGATCAGAATTTCCATTTTCTTTTTCAGCCTTTTTATTTCATGGTTCAAATTGACACAAGAGTCAGGGAGCTCAAGAGAGTTAGGAGAGTATGGCCACGAGAGGATTTTAATTTATTGACGGCTCTTGCCCTACTGTACAGTCACCGCTGCTATTTGAGTGTAATGGATGAAACAGATGTTTGACACTGCAGCACCTCTTCATAACTTCACTCTTCAAAAACAGTTTTACAAGTGCTTGCTCGCGTTGGTTCCCATTCAGCACAGGAAACTGAGGTCATGGTGAAACATGAAGCCCAGGCAGGAGCTTGAACTCATGTGCACTGCAGCTGGGCCCGCATCTTCTGAGCACATTAGCAATTCATGGAGCAGCCATAATTTTAAACTTACAGACAAAGAAATGAAAGTGTTGACACCCTTATTGTAACATCTGCGAAGGGAAAAATATGAGCCCATTGCTAAGTGTGCAAAGGATGGAAGTTTCTTTATGGTTAATTTTGTTTAGTATCAGATGTGATTATTTTTAATACGAAAAATGTCTTCAGGTTTCAGTATCAACACTGAAAACTTACTTTCTAGACTGTAGTTTTCTTAGTATTACTTAGAAGCGATAATTTAAAAAACAAGCGACTTTTCTGATATTCTGAGCTTTATTTTTTTTCTAAGTGATTATTTTAACACACACTCATTTCTGAATATGTCAAAAAATCTTCCCAGGCATATAATGAAAATACTTCTGTGGCTTGTTTTAATAAAGATAAGGATAATAAGGTTTGTGCAGTTACATACACTGATTATCTTCTGTTACCTTCCCTGGGAAAACAATTAAGGCATTTAGGTACCTGAGTTAGAAAATAATAGCAGGGCACTAGCCTGAGCAAGTTGATATATGACTGATCTGAAATCTTGTATCAAAAGTTTTTCTGTTACCATAACTTCAGGTCCTTTCCAATAGGAATGCCCCAGCAGCCTTGGGGATTTCTCCAGCATGAAAACTAATACCTGCCTGCAGCAAGCCACTGCTCATCTCCCAGCATCAACACATAAGCGATGATCTTTATACACCTTCGCTCTCTGTTTTCTATTTACCTTCATGTATAATTGTATTCTGGCCTTGCTCTTAATTAAAGTCAACTCTTTAGTGATTTAGTGGCATATTCTGAAAGGAAATGGGGTTGTATAGCATTAGTTACCCAGCATAAAATTGTTGTTTAAGATGCTAAAATAGTGTCAGCAGTGCTAAAAATAAAGGTTATGGCAGTTAGGTGATACTAGAAACTTCAAAACACAGTATGGTCAAAGATGTTCCTGTGAGGCTGGACTGGGCAATCACCTCCCACCCACCCCTGAAGTCTTTCTAATGCAAATATTTGTTGGGTTTCTCCAGGTAGAACCATATATTTGTTATGCTGCCCTTCAGAAGCACCTGTAGGAGCGTCCACAGATGAAGAATCTTCATTTTCCTGCCTCAGGTGGCCTGTATGAAATAGAGGCTGTAAAAGGTGTAAAAGGCCATAAAAGCTTCTGTCAGTTAGAACAGAAAGTGGCTTGTCACATGGAAATCCCTTAAAGTCCTGGGAAAGCACATTTTTGCCTTTCTCTGTCTATTTCTACAGAGATAAATCTCAATATTAGGAGTGAAATATCTTTTATAGTAAAATAACCTGAATATTTGCAGAAAAACTCCTACTGTCCTACAGCGGTCACAGCTGTTCTGCACAGCAGCAGGAGCCCAAGGTGGGGGATCACTACTTTGTTTATTCCCTCTGCATCCAGAGCCATTGACAGAGGAGGCAGGAGTTGGGAAGGCAGCCACACCAGCCCTGGCTCTGCTCAGTTGTGTTGATGGTTCTCCCACACTGATTGTGACGGAGGGACAGTCACCCACCCACAGTAGCCCTGCGGCATCCAGGTCTGACCATGGACCAGAGGTTGTGCTGAAGACTGTTTGCATTAATCTTCACAACAAATGGAGGAAAAAGCCACAGAAGGCTTCCTCTGCCAGCTTGACCTGATCTGGGTGAAGGTGTTCTTGCTCACTGGGACACGGGTTGCAATAGACAACCTTTAAATGCTTCTCTCAACCCAAAGACTTACATGATTCTATGATCCACTGGCGTATCCTCTGACGTACACTCTTGTTCAATGCAATACCCATGACGGTCCTACTTTGCAAGCAACCTAACATGCATGGAAAAGTCTTTGCCATCCTTTTCAGTGCTGCTATAAGTTCTCCTCCTACCACACCTCAGCACACCATCGCGCAGGCAACATAGCTCGTTTCGCCTTAAAACACAACCATGTGGCTGGAGCAATCTTTACATTCAACCAGTCTATGCAAGAAGGGAAAAAGTTATGCGTGTGGTTCACGGTTTTGTTTTCTCAACCTTTAGCAGTTGTTTGGTTGTTCTGTATCTAACCACAGTCCCCAACTCTAAGACAAGCTGTGTGACGAAGGACAACTGGAATTTTTTTGCTCTTTCTCTCTTATCCTTTTTGCTCTGATAAGCCAACCCGTTGCTTGTCCTGTTGCTGGCGTGGAGACAATGCCGAATGAAGTTGATGGAAAATACTCTTCATGTCTGGGGGTTTTCCATAGGGCTTGTGCCAATTTACAGCAACAGAGGCATTTAGTTAGCTTAAAAATTATACGATGTTGCCTGAGAGCTTAATGGCATCCAAAGGACAAAGCCTCCACACTTTAGAATTTCACATTAGGTGGCCTTGCTTCTCTGGAGCTGGAAAACACACGATAGGAAAAGTTTCACAATTAAAGGCAAGCCTACATAGTTTGGTTTGTTGATAGTCTTGCAAAAGCAAACAAAATAACTCCTTACCAAGGTTTGCTAGTAGCCCATAGTTTTTTCCTATGGGAAAATAAGACTGTTCCATAGAACCGTGGGGAAAATTTGAGCTGACAGCCCAAGATTAAATTCACTTCTCTAATTCTGAGATGGCGACAAGTTTAACTATTCTGGCTTGGCTCAGAGGACTTGGTTGTGGGCTGTGTCTGCTGAAGACGTGAGTGTGCCTAGTGTGATGCCTGGGCCTGGCTTTCCAGGGTGACCGCAGGGTGCCTCTTTGCCAGGCAGAGGCAGAGCAAACATCATTGTAAGCAACAATCCCCAAATAAGGCAGCATTTTATCATCTTTCTGGCAACATCGTGGAGCAGCTGATAAGCCCATTGGGAAGTGGGGTTAGCTAAGCCTGTACCCAGGCAAATGACCAAAGAAGGCAGATGCCCTTTCCTCAATTCTGTAAAGAATGTTTTGAAATTTATACTCATCGACAATAATTTTTTAAAAGAAAATGGAGATGATACTTTTCTACCTCAAATTTTCTTTTGGAGGAAGGAAGGTCCTATGAAAACTGTAGCTACAGAGGTTGTAGGTGCCAGAGCTGGACTCTGAAGCAGCTCCTGAGACACCTGGCTGTCAACATCCGTGCTCCTCTCTCTCTCTGTTC
Organism: Cuculus canorus; assembly: GCF_017976375.1. Lineage (NCBI taxonomy): Eukaryota > Metazoa > Chordata > Aves > Cuculiformes > Cuculidae > Cuculus > Cuculus canorus. The sequence goes on from NC_071407.1 coordinate 31,713,970, forward strand.
ACCAGCGCTGGCCTGAGATGCGCGTAGTTACATGACTTTTAACTATTTTTGTTTAGATACTGGAAATTCTTATATTTAGTCATGCCTTCAGACCCTGGACTCACGGCCACTGTGATATTATGTCTTGGTTTAGACCTTAACACATAAGTGAAATGAGAGTTCTGTGCTCTTTGGAAAATTTATTAGATTCACAATTAGTAAACTGAACAACGTCAGGCTCTGTGTAAAGACTACAAGTGTGAAATCTAGTTCTGCCAGTAAATTGCTACCTATTCTTTAGCATTGCAAGCCATACTCTCAAGTTTATTTGAACACATAAAATATGCTAAATGTTTAGCAGCACCTCTGTGTAAAGAAGAGTTGGATGAAGTACATATTTTTAAATACAGTAAGTAATAAAATGTTGAGTAAATTCCCAAGAATATCATTTTAGGGCAAGTACAATAGAATGCTTAATGGAATATATTCCCAGGTCTGCTGTTTTTATTCTTTTTTTTCTCCTGCTTTAATCTCCTCACCCAGTCAGTGGTTGCTGTTATGGGAGCTGCGAGGAAGGGTGTTCATCTATAGACACTTCCAATACCGTAACGGCAAAAGAAGGGGTGTTAGTTCCTTGCAGACCACTGGTATAACTCATCTCTATCAATGCAGCTATTCTGCATATCTGGCAATGCCCCATGTAAGCCGGCATCCAGCTGTGGGGCACAGCTCAGAGCTACTTGGCATGGGGCTGGACAGTTTGCAGAAGGATCACAGAAGACAAAGAAAATTATAAAACAAATTATAAAAAGAAAGGCAAAAAAAAAAAAAAAAGCCTCGTTCACAAATTCATCTTCTCTAAATTTATTTTCCTTTAGCTTGGCTGAGAAATGACCCCGTGGACTTCATCAGAAAAATCACTTCTCCTTTTTCATTTCTAAATGAAGTTCTAAGTAGCTAACACTGATACGCAAAACTGCGTGAGAAACCCAAATTCTCATCAAGATGGTTCAGATGTTGTTCAGAGCCACTGCTGCAGGTTGATGAGAAAAACTGGAGTCAGTATTGTTTCTTTCCAGACCAGTGTTTTTGGTTTGAGTCAGGTGATGGTGCCTGAAGCTCTTTTTCATATAAACCTTTCTGCACTTGTGTTTCTTTATGGATATAACATCCAAATTTAGGATCATGCCCTTCATTGAGTAGCTTCATACTTCTAGAAGGGTTTTTTCCCTTGCTGCAAATCAAATTTTGCCCCTTTGCAACACAATTATATCCCAAGTGGCACAACGTTCTCATATACTTATTGGTTAACTGGTTTTATACTGTTGGTTTCCTGGTAACTATTTAAGTTATTTCAACATTAAAAACTGTCTGCTCTGAAATGATGCTCCCAAATTGCTCTCAGTTCCTGCTGCCTTTCAGCACTATCTATTCTGGAAATAGGAATCGATATTCCATGGAGTACCAGTAAGACAAACTTACACCTACCCATCCCAGGGGACATATCAAGGAAAAAAAAAAACAACAAGCAGACTCTGACACTAAGGTTTCTATATTTTATTTCTGTCTGTGCTTTCTAGAATGTTAATTTTTATAAAGTTTTAGCCATCATAACCCAGCGAGACCTGTTACTTTTGTTTTGAAGCATTAAGCAAATGCTGTTATAAAAATTGCTCAACTAATCCAGTTTGGTTACCTTTAGTTGCGCATGGTTATATAGATTAAAAAAATATCGGTGGATACTACTGAGCAGTGTATCTTCTATGCTGTATCTCACTTATCAGTTAATATAGTGTGTTACTAATAAAGAGACGATCGAACTGCCACTGTTCAGCACTGAGCAAGAAGCTTTTGGAGTACTGAGAACAATTTTGAGTACAGTTTTCTGGATTTGCCCACCTGATAGTAGTTTGAGTGGATTTTACCTGCATACACACATTCATCTCTCATTAATTTCCATAGGCTGGAAGACTGCCCTTCCAAAAAGAGAAATTTCAGCATTGTCTAATGAGGGATCAATTCCCAAGCTCCACAGCATCACCAGTGATATTTGGCAGAGATCTGTCTTTTGGGGAGTGGTATTGGTGGCATTTTTTTCTCTTTGCAGCACGGCACTGGCAACATGCAAAGGCTGCAATTTTCTTTAATGCGCTTTGCTTTTAGGAGTGCAGATAATTTTGGTTTACCTGCCAGGTACTGCCTGTGAGCAAAAGGCTCCAACATAACACTTCCTTTCTGCCACCCCCAGTCACCTTCTGCGTGACTGCAGATATCAAAGAAAGTCAACAAATCATCATTCAAAGCATGGAGAGGGTGAAATAGTGCATTCCCTGTGCTGGCTTGGTTTGCAGATTAAAGGTAATCTGGTAATGAGGACCTACCAGATGATAATTAATAAGTATAGTTTTCAATATCTGATTTACTTGTCACGTAAGAAGATATTTCCCAGGGCAGGAAGGTCTGTTCTACGTGAGTTTAAACATTGCCCTTTATAAGAATAATCAGTGCAGCCTGATGGAATCTGAAGTCTTTTGTGTGAGCAGTGCAGATGCTAAGGATGGGCTTTCACCTCTTCTCTGCAGGAGCTTCACAATTATCCTGAGAAAACCAAACCAGGTTGCTTAACCCTCTACTAATGTCACACCAAGAAAATAGGTGGAGCTAGACCACAAAGAACACTGAAAATCTGTCCCCTCTAAAATTCAGTAATAGTTGTTGGGGTTTTTATGGAAAAAAATAAGATGAAGTCACATCTTGAAAGAACAATGGAACCAAAGAAATTAAAAATTGATAAATGACAGTTAAATGACAGATAAATGGCAGTAATGTCAGTCCCTTAAAGATGCAAAGAAAGCCCCAGACTGGGGAATGGGTCCTTCTGGCCTGAGCCTCATCCCTGTCAACGAGCAGATTTGCTCAGCGAGCATCAGATTATGTTCTTCGGGGACTTGTCCAGACACCCTCTTGTGAACATAGGGCTTCAGCAGTGCTAAGACACAATAAATAAACATATAAATAAGAACAGAGAATGTATGCAGTTTTATAGACACTGTGGGGATTTATTATGTGCCTGAAAAAAAGCCAAAAGGCAGTTGAAAAATATCAACAGGTTTATTTGTTTTTACAATCGTGTTGAAGTTTAACTCTTTGCTAAGTTGAAGGCAGTTTCTAACTCTCATTGAGAAAAAAAAAAAAAGAGAAAAAAAAGAGAAAAAAGAACAAAAGAACAAATGTAAAAAGAACAAATGTAAAAAGGACAAATGTGCCCCTTCCCTGAGAACAGGAAACAACTCAGAGTAATACACTTCCATATAAGAAAAAACTTTGGGCTAATGGTTTGATTTTATTCATTTTGCATACAGAAATATGTATTTTTCCATATGTTTTCAACACAATTCACACAAATTGAAGATAATTTGGGAAGGCTCCCTTTCTAGTAACTAAACACATTGAATTTAAATTTTAAATCTTATGAGAACATTTCCTGAGTAGTCTATGAAAAAGCTTTCTATAAATACATAAAAATAAAATCATTAAAATGTTAATATAACCTATGCAATCAAACAGAAGACCTACTGGAGGCTGAGTCAAACCCAAACCATATAAAAGACTCTTTCTTAAAACAAACTCCTGGACATTTTCATAATTTTCCTTTTAGAATGTTGGTGCAATCTTTTGATTTGGTCCAGTTAAATCCAGAGCAATTCTACATAATGAAAGGAAAGAATGAATATAAACATGCTTCAGTATGACTTCAGGATTCCAAATTCTCGTCTCTTTAGGGAGACAATTTTTCCTTACGGCACAGGTCTGCACTGTTAAAAGACCTCGCTATGAAATAATGAGAAGTTGAGGAGGGAAGGGGAACAAGCGTGCTTACCCTGGAAAATTTACCTAATTAAAAAGACACAAAATGATGTGCCCATCTACTTAATACCACTACCTGTGCAGCCAAATAAATTAGCCAGGTTAAAAGAAAAAATACGTAGACATCTTCTAAGAATTGGTGTTTCCCGTGCCAGAAATCCAATTTGGCCGACAGGCGTTAACTGTGAATTAATTCCCTGTGAGTGGGATCCTCATTCCCCTGCAGAGTTTCCTGACCATGGAAAGGATCATAAAACCCTCTCTCCACCTGTGATTGACTGAATACCTGTGAATGATGGCCTCGATGGCCGCAGGCACAGCCTCCTCCAAAACTTCATCTTCAAGGACCGAGCCAATGGCTTGAAAGCAAACATTCATGTTTACTTTTTGTGGCTTTATTCCATGGCAGGTTTCATTGCCAGGTGACATGTTTTACATGTGTCTGAAAAAAAACCTCAGGTCCTCAGCTTACACAGTATTTTGTTTGGATGTGACCCATTCTCCAATTTTATGATAAAATGAGAACGTAATTCACATATTAGCATTTCAAAACCTGTACAGCTGCAGAATGAGTAAACAGTGGAATGAGGAGTCATTACAATCTGCACTGGAGAAAGAGAGAGAGAAAAAAAAAACGAGCACATAATTTTGTGGTGTGCTAAACTAAAAAAATATGTTTTGTACTTCTTAAAAAATCTCAAATTCATTTTTATCTGTGTTTTAGAGATGACATAGAAAAATCTATCCTTTAGCTGAACTAATCTCAACTACATTAATATCCTTTTTCATATAAATGTGTTTGGGGAAACTTGAAACTGTAGCATAACCCATTGATTACATTATTTGAATTAAGTTTTAGAAATCCTACAGCTGTTTGCTGTCAAAATTTAAACCTACTGTCTATTTTCAGCTGTGCACTTAATACACATTTCACCTGGTGACTCAATAACATTTTAATATAAAAGTACATGATCACGGAACATATGTTCAGTGTTCATATGAGGCTTAATAGCAACAGAAGGGGTAACAATTAAAAGTTCTCTTTTTCTGGGTATGCAGGGTCCCAGTTTAAAGTTTTTCCTGAGCTACTTCCAAAAAATCTTTGTTCATAGTGCCTTGACCTTTGAGGAGTTTGGAATCAATGAGCCACGTTGCCTTCCATAAGGGTGTCAAGTGCAGAATAAAAAACTGTGTCACATCATTTTTCACAGCGGCCAGATGAGGTCTGAGTGAAGGAACAAGGAACAGGAAAGCAAGAACATCTGAAAAATTGACTCTGCAAGCTGGAATGTGATTCTGCAGTAAGGGCAACTCTCCTATTTTTTTATTTTTTTTTGCCAGAGTAGGCAGGTTGTAGACAGATCTGGGTCTCAGCCTCCCACCCCCAGGGCCCCCGTGTCAAGGAACAGTGATAGAGCACTGTTCATTTATGCAACATCTGTAACGCATATAGCAACGTATTAATAGCTCAATATGCCAATCTGCCACTGTGCATTTTGACCTAGCCGGGACCAGAAGCATGGAAGGTCTGTAAGGCAGATGTGGGAATGGCAGTGACGGTGGAAATTAAAGGCAGACACTAAGTTTTGCACATAGCATTGTGGAGCGGTAGTTCTTCTGGAAGAGGCTAATGCTTCCAGCTCAGTTAGGAGGTTAATAGAGCTAATCTTCTGTATCACTATTATTTATAACATGTTGTTGGACTTAATGTTTATGAAGCTCAAGCTGTATAGTGCACATCCAATTATGTTTTCTTACAGCCATAGAGGGTTTTATGAAAAGGAATATTGAGTGAATGCTTTATTGCTGAAAAATATTGTATTGGTTAGAAGGGAAGTTAATCCAATAGGAGGTAAAAACAGTAACAAAGGCTACAGCAAATACGAGATGCTTTAAATTCATTGCATGACATTCTCACCCTAATTATTAGCCCACACTGGGAATAAAAACAGCACCCTCATCTTCAAGTTATTATTTTTTTTTCCTTTCCTCATTTTTATTGCGCATTTACATAAGACTTGTATGCCTTGTACTTCTTCCAGGCAGGCTTATAAGATTTCTTTTAACCCTTTTCTTCTTTTTACACAGCCATGTCGGAAGTCTAATTTGCACCCGCAGAGGCAATGGAAGGCAGGTGGCAACGGTGCAGACAGCTGGGGCAGAGGTGGCCAAGTCATGATGGGTACAGAGGTGACGGGAACTTGAACAAGAGCCCAGTGGTTCAGGTGGTTATGCAGCCCCAGACCCCAGACTCCCTTGAGTTTGGAAAGCTGTAATGGAAAATCTTTTAGGAACAACTTTTTTTTTTTTTTTTTGGTAAGATTTCCAGTATTTCCTGGTTCTAATTGGACCAGAAATATTGCAGGAGCAAACCTTTCTCAAGGTATGAGGGACCAGCCCCACATCTGGCAGCAGAAATATCCAGTGGATGGCTGAGTAAGAAAAAAAAACCTCTTCGAAAAATGCCTTGGTTCTTATGAAAGACTCTTGTTTTTACAGTTAGGGAGAGGAGAAAGAATGAAGTGGGGTTCTGCGGTTTATACTTTATGCTTAATATAAGGAGAGTTAAAGAAAGTATGACTGAAGGAAAAAGAGGGAAGGAAGGAAGATTAGTCAGTTAATAAAGGAGATTTATGTTAGCGATGGTAGGTAGGCAAATTGCACTGCTAAATGGGGTATGGACTTCTTTTATGTGGACAAGAGAATTTATCAATTTTATTTAACTGAAACTGTACCATAATCATGTCCTCAGGGCCTTGACTGGAGGAGACACCCATCTCACAGAGAAACAGATCTGGAGGAATGCATCCTGGCTGATGGTTCCTGGGGCAAAAATTTGGGCAGGTTAGGAACAGTGCAGTCTTCTGTATGTTTTTTCTAACAAACATATTTGTTGTGCAAGGAGGGTTAACCGATAGTATTTTATGCTACAGTTTTGATCACGACTTGAGATTTTAATTTTAATCTGGATCCTTCCAATAAGAATTTAGCTCCTCTTGTCACGGACTATGAGACCTGATGAATGGCTATGAATGCACTATGGGTCTGAAGTTGAGAAGGCATTTGCTGAAGGCAACATCTCCATGGCTTCATATCTCTCTAAGATCTGACACAGGTGTAGCTACAGTATCAGGGTCTCAAACAAGGATCAGAGTAGAACAAAACATAAGTTCTCCTTTATGGACAGAAATAAAAAATACTCTGTGGCTGGTATTTCATTTATCATTTATGCACTTGAATCTATACTCACCTAAATCCTATACATATGTCCTTAAATGCCTGCAGAAATATCAGATTTCTCCTCTTATAGGTACTATAAAACACCTGCTTTCTATTTAAAAAAAAAAAAAGTGTTCAGAAAAAAATACATTCTTTCTCAATCTCAGAGCCATTTGGCTCTTCAGAAATCATTAGAGAAGTGTGTTCTGCAAAGCCAAAAATATCTGCCTCTCTAAAACCTGCCCCCTTTTCTAGTATGTTCTAAGAATCTTCTGAGAAAGTAACATAGGCAAATGAACAGCAAGAGTAAAGAGCAGCTCAGGGGCCAGCAGAGGCTCAGATGTCTGCAGAAGTTGAAGGTGAGGCCAGGAGAACCAGCAAAAGGAATGGTGAGGATTTGGAATGTCCATAGGATGAACAACCCATTTTCTTGTTGAATCCTGTAAACATACAGTAGCTGGTGAAGGACATATGAACGACTTATGCTTAGTTTTGAGAGAATATTCAGTGTCTAATCTTCAGATAAAGCTGGTGGCAGGGCCCAAAAGTGTAGAAAGTTGGCTGACTTGGTTTGTTGTTGGACTTAGGGACGTTTAGTTGACCACATTGCTAGATCTTCTTTACACTTTCAATGGCAAGATGTGTATTGACGTTTTGTTGATGTGAAAATCTTTACTTTTGAGCTAGATGTATTTGAAATGACCAAATTACGGGTAGGATCGAGAACAAAAAGATGAATTTGATAATTTATCCTCTTGTACTTATAAAGTTGAGGTTGCATGAGAATCAGCTGGCGCTAAGTCATTATTTGTGGGAGGTAAGTCTTGATTTTCTCAAACTGAGCCTAATATTAAAGTTGGGATTAAGTTTTGAAAAAGAAGTGAGGCAGAGCTTGTGTTATTACCGTACATGTTTGTAGTAGAAAACTAAACTGTAAGTGGGCATTGGAATGAGTTTTAAAAATTTATTTAATTTCTTGATAATTATGGAAGATCTGAAGGAAAGGATTAGAAAAATACATTGGTGAAAATAAAGAGGTTAGGAGACATTTCTGTTTGTTATACTCACACAGGTTGAGAGTTAAAGAGAAACAACGCTTTTTATATCATCAGACTCTTGTTTTGAGTATTTTGCCTAACTTGGAAGGGCTTGGGCCTGTTGGTAAGAATAAATTACACTTGGGAAGAAGAACAATTAAAGATCTAGTTCTATCCCTGGGTATTCTCAGGCACTGAAAAATAAGCTGTATATTCTACTGAAAAGACTGGGCTGGGAATAGATCTAAATTCATTAGTTATTTGGTGGACAAATAATTTGAAACTACTAGAAGTTTTATTTGGGCTACTTAGAGTCTCCCTCTGCTCTTCCCTATAAATTAGAGCATTCAGGAAAACGGGCCCTAGTTATTATGAGAACTCAAACTTCACACTCATTTTGAACAACATCCATTTTGAGATGCTTCGTGATACTGACACTGCAGGGAAATGTTGCACTTCAGGATTATCCAAAGGTCAAAAGTTCAGAATAATCTAATAGGAAAAAGTAGTGCTCAATTTAATGGAATAGCATTTAATAGGAGAGGAAAAATATTCTAAACCGGAAGCCTCTGTCATCAAAAAGAAAAACTAAGCATCAAGGAGAATGCCAAAACCTCAGACTCTGTGCTGTTTCATAGCAATACATGTGGGCATCCCACAGGACAAAAGGTACAAGGCATTCAGTCCAGTGGGCTCCCTTCAATCTGAGTAACGATCCTCTTCTGGTTTCTGGAATAAGTCTCCACTTGTCCATGAGTGAGTGCAACATGTAGCACTTTATTTTCAATTCTAACTCCTCCTAAATCAGACTCACTTTTGCAAATTTTCGTTCCTTTGCAGGTCCTCTGTGTGGACCCTCTGTGTCTGAAATTTGGTAGAGCAGCAAAACAAAAGAGGATTCAGAATGATTTTTTGCTTTGTCGGTAGATCCATCACATTCCAGACATGGCTCCACCTCATGGTAGCCAGGCCGTGGAGAACACGATCCATTTACAATCAGCTATGCTCAATATGTTGGATATTGAGAAATATGATCTTTTATTCAGTGCTTCCAAGTTCAGACTGAAACACTCGGATGTTCCAGAAGAAAATGATGAATCTGAATTGGGGGATGCAGCCCAGTTTGGAACGTCAATGTCAGCTGGAGATTCCTCTCACAGAGTAAATGACTTGTCTGCAAATCTGCTATAAAATGTTTGTGAAATGTGGTTGTCTGAATAGCACTAAGTCTGGTCATTCAGGTTTACTGAAGATTTAATATCAAGAAGCTATGAGAGCACACGAGTGCATAAGGAAGGGTAACGTCTGCCATCCCGCTACGGAACCACACAGCTAGCTATACCCGTGCCAGCCATATTACCAAACAATGAAGTCTTTAAAGAAGTTTATCTTGATTTTCACTCTTTTCAACAACCTCCATAAGCTGAGCTGTAAAATATCTCCTTTTCCTCCTGGAATTATTGTGGGCTTGCTAGCCGCAAACGCATTGCGAAGAGGTGGCGGATTTCTCTAGCCAGCAACCATCCTCCCATGCCTGAATCCCTCTCTGCTGTGGGGTTGGAAGTGTTTGGGCAGGCTCTCGGGGGAGCAGGCAGCAAGACCCAGCAGCCCTGGCCTCCCGCAGCATTCCTCCGTCTTACCGGAGGTGGGCAAGCAGGGGGTCTGCAATGGGGTTACGCTGGGCCACTCTCCCTGCTGCAAACAGGAACCTCCAGCGATGCTAAACAAATCAGCCTGCCAAGGGGTTTTTTTTTTTTCTTCCTCTTTTTTTTTTTTTTGTTCCTAACTTTCCCATAAAAAGATTCAGGTAAATGTAGCATGACGAGCCAATTTAAGCCAATTTCAAAGTTATTTGAGTAATTGGTTATTAAGATAACACTCTCAAATTTCAATTCAGCAATTATCCTCTTAAAGATACAGAATGTAAGTATAGGAGGAAAAATGTATGCATTAAAGCTGCAGAGACCCTTCTTTAAAAAAATATAAAATGTGTAGGCATTTGCAAAAAACATGTAGCTTCTAATCTCATTGAACTGGGACTTATCTTCTAACATGTGCAACCCTTCCATGTTGAAAGCATTTCTAAATTTTGGAAATGGAGTTGACTATTATTAGTGCTCATAAAGATTAAGAGACTAAGTGAAGACCCTCCTTTTAATATATGTAAGCTCCTTACCCATAACTTAAGAACCACAAGGGGACAGAACATTGTCTTCCCACAAGGCAGCACTGCAGACTGATGCAGAGTGTGATGATGGAAATAATGGCTTTGGCAGAAGTACTTGGTTTGGAGCCAATTTTTCCATCCTAATGAATGGTGGAATTACTACAGAAAAGCTTTACAGTGAAGAAAAAAAATATTGAAAAAAAAAAGAAAGAAATTAAAAAAGAAGAAAGAAAGAAAAAATGTGCAGCTTATTCCCAGTTAATCAACCCCATAGGATGTATGGCCACGACCAATTATTATTCCCAGATACTACTGGTTAATCACAAACCACAGAGTTAAAAGGACTTGCGTTAGCTACTTGGCTGCTGAAAGCAATAGTATAGAATCTGCATACTTTCACCAGAAGATTAAGGTTATGCAAATGCTGGAAAGTTTCTTACATTAGCAAAGTTGCCTTTCAGGAAGGTGAAGTGTTTTTTTATCCTCAGAATAGCAGTAGGTGGGGTTTAGTGAAATGTTACTGACAGCAAGGTGGTGCCCGTGTTCACACCAGCTTGGGATCCTGCTTGTTTTACAATGTCCTCAGCTTCTGCTCAAGGCAAATATTCTCTTGGAGGAATGGTAGTATCAGCTGAGTACATAAACCCAGCACACCCTTCGGCTGCAGCCAACAGCCTTTGGCTATCTCGCCTTGCATTACAATTGTTTCTGTAAACCAAAGGAAGGGATGATGCAAAACCAGGGTCTACACTTTTTTCTGCCTTCTCACTCGAGACCTGGGTAGCAGGAGACATCAGAGAAAATGTGAAGAGAGCAAATCCTGCTGAGGCAAGGATCGAGGTTTTATTCAGGCTCAGGCACTTGGGCATGGACCAGGAAAAAAAAAAAACAAAACAAAGAACCAAACCAGATCAGACAGGAAAGACTATGAAGCTGGGTCTGATTTGCTCCTGATGAAAGTTAATATACTTCCACTGGAAATTTCCGTGGAGCTAAGCCAACTCTCTGCAGCTGAGACTCTGGCCCTTTTGTGTTCAGATCAGTTATAATAATTAAAGATATTTTAAGACAGCAGAGTGCAGTATAATCGGGACCGGGAAAAATACCTCAGAGTTATTTCAGCTTTAGTCTTTATATTTATTTTTTGCAACTGAGATTGTTCAAATAATACGTCTCCAGGGGACAGAGTAAAAATATAGATTCTAATTTGAATATAGATAAACACCGGATTATATATCACAAAATATGCTGGTGTAGCTTATGCAGTACATGCTACATGTTAACACCGAGTATTACGTAACCACAGCACCAAGCCAACTCACTTTTGTCATGATAATGTATTTTTTACCTCCAAGCATTAATATTTATATATATATGTACTGCTACAATGCCATATTCTCAGGTTTTACAGGTTCGCTGCATTTTTCTGGCATAGGCTACAATAGAGGAAAAACGCCAACTGGAACATGTCAAAAAACAAGATCATAAGGTTTCACTCAAGTTGCTTAAATTATTATGTAGGAGGTATATTATCGACCTTTTAATAAAAACCTTTACAGTCTCCATGGAAACATTTTTTACATTGACATATAAAAACATAAATGGAAAAAAAAAATGTTGTAAAAAAACCTGAATCTGGTCTCACGTTCATAAATTAGAGTCCGCTTTTGCTGTGTGGTGCCTTATCTTCTCTCCGTTATGCAAATGCAGCTGCTCAATGATGATTCATTAGTTGAGAGTATTGGTGTAACCTGTGTAGTAAGCTGAGATATTCGAGTGGTTTAATTCTAAAATAGCACTGCAGGTTCCTACCTACTTTTAAACCAGGACAGCACATCAGTGCGTTTGGATTCAGGTTAAATGTGCAGTAGACGGAACAACGCTCGAAAGTACCAACTCATAAAAATTGAAGCTCACAAGACCATGGCCTCCTAGTTTCCTTTTTTACTTAAAACAAGAGACTCTCATCCTGACTGGACTGAATTCTCAGGAGTTTGCAGTCGTTACAGCAGAGGAAAATCCTACAGCAGACAGTCTCACGTCCTGGAGCAAGTTTGGGAAGGGGCAAAGAATCTCACAGCACATCATTTGAGATAAGGATCAGTCTCTCTTGATTTGAATTCCAGAGCTCTCAGCTGCGGTCTGTTGACATCTCGTCAGCATCCATGACATTTACCAGCGCTATACCATTTATATCATTCTCAACTCCAGAGGCCAGATGACAAGATGCGGAGACATTAGAATTCTGATTATAATACAAAGAAAGAAGTTTGTGGTGTTAAAAGAGGACTGGGATAAAAAGAGCACGGAGATTGTTTTCCAAGGTGCATGAACATTTTCTTAATTTAGGCACAGTACTAAATATGCTTTTATTTAAAGATAATTCTCTGGGATCCCTTTCACTCTGGGTTCCCTTTCACTCTGCTCTCTCAATTCTCTTTATTCAATGGAGAGTTTTGCTAGCCATTTGCAGGTGTGTTCTAAACATGAGCACACTTGAAGCAGCTTTTAGAGGAGCCTGAAGAAAGCGAGTTGTTAAGACTGTTTCAAAAGAAACAAAAGAAAGGCAATTCCAAAAGAAGCACTGGTCTAATGTTAGCTAGCGATGCATTTGTCTGCCTCATAGACTAAGAAAAACAATACAATTCTAAATTCATTTAGATGTCCTACCAATCTGCAAGTTAAAAAAAAAAAAAAACAACAACAAAAAAAAGGCTGATTAGAACATAAATTTTAAAAAGTTATTTGAAACGTTTTCATAAAGAGGTAAATGTTATTTTCAGAATGTGGTAGACAATACAGATAAATCATATGGGTTTAAGCTCTTTACAAAGCCTGGTAAAATTATTGGATGCCTTTGCACACTCTTTAGCAGCATCAGAGAGAATTCAGGATGAAACTTTTAAGTACAATTTAATATCAAACCAAAGATCTGTCCTCCCATAAGCAACATATTTTTATATATGCAAACAGAAAATGTATGCAAACACACACACTTTAGTTATCCAAACACATTTTTTAATAGCCGCTTTTTTACTGTTCCTATCTAATAACAGTTAATGCTATGATAGTCAGTGATCTCAGCTGTTAAACCAAACTCAAAGGGGACATCCTAGATTTTTGTACCTGGGCAGCTTTTACAGTGCCTTGAGCTTTGTGTTAATAACTAACATTGCAAAGGAAACTGATTCACACGAAGTGCTCAGCACCAATTCTCTAAATACCAGAAATTCCCTAAAGTGTCTCAAATTCATCTTGGCCAGGCTCACAAGAGGAAATAGGTAAAGGGAGTAAGTCACGCTAAAGTGATCGTTGAAATGAATGCAGAAAAGTGTTGAAAACGTGGAGAGTGCATTGTCCAGTTTTACTGAGGAAGAAAGAAAAGCTGTTATTCAAACCTGGAAAGATCAGAGGAATGTATATGTGTATATACATAAAAAAAATAAAAAAAAAAACAATATACGCAGACAGTCACAAAGGCAGCAACACAGAGCTTCTTTCCAGCATTTCATGGGGCTAAGCTGTCGCCTGCCTTCAGCCCCCAGCCAACACAGCAGAGCAGCAGATGAAACTTCAGTTAAAATCTGTCTCTTAGATAAAATAGCGGGCAATTTCTTCAGTTATATTTGTTGTTACCGTTAGTTAGAAAGTGCTACTGTCTGTTTGGAAAAGGCATGGGCATAAGCTGACTCTCATGCTCAGGATGTAATTCATGAATGCCAATGGTTTCCACAGTCTTTCGTAAATACTACAGAACCTCGTAGGGACATTTTTGCAAGCGTAAGTGGAGAACACTTTATTCACTCAGAGGACTGAACTACCATATAATGAGACTCCCATCTGGCAAAATACATGGAATTTCAGAAAGTATGGTTTAAAAGGGAAGCATGTGTATTCTGACTGTTTATATTAGCTGCATTTTTTCAGTTGTCCACTTATCTAAATTTTACCTATGCGTCTGCTGCCTGCTAAATATTGCCTAAAATATGATTGAATGTTTCATCTAGGAAATTATTAAAGATCAATCTTGCTGTTCTCAAGGGGATGACAGTCTTGTTCTTATCCCCTCAGAGTCTTATGTCTCAGGTAATGCTGGTTGACCACCCAGCGTGGCTAGTCCAGCCATGCTTTATGGCTATCGTATTTCTCCCAATTGTATTTCACCTTTTCCTTTGTTCTTCTATGCCTGGAAGCAAAGTGGAAAACACTCTTCCTGGAAAACTGGACAAGAAGTCAGGGACCACAACAGAGGGGCTAAGTTGGCCACCGTGCAGGCAAATATTTTGTCTTCCCAGCAGCAACAGAACTGCAGCTTCGGGTCCCTCTTCGGGGACCTCATGGGGTTTCATGTCCACTCAAGCCAATGGTCCCCCCAGTAGCCCTTTGAAGAGTCACACCTCACCTCCCTTGATCCACAGTCGTCTTGTTCCCAACATAGACTGTGGCTTGTATCCACAAATTGGCCCCTAGCTATCATCTTAATATGTGGTTGTGGGGCCAACAAAAATGTGCCAACGTTTTTGGCAAATCATCCTGCAGTGTTTGTGCAGATCTCTGCAGGTCATTAACCTTACATTGCTGGCGATAAGAGGCTGGGCATTGCAAATGTATTTGCATAGTCTCCAAGGCTCAGCCCTTGTCAATCCAAGCATCCAGTGCCAGCACAGCAGCAGTCAAATGAAGAATCCGTTTGCCCATCCTCCTGATTGAAGCACAAACATTGTACTGTGGCGGCAAGAAAGGGAAAAGGACCAGTAAAAGGAGAAAAAAAAAAAAAAAGGAAAATTGCCAAGAAAAATTACTGGGAACTTCCATCCCTGCAGCACGTCATGTAAGAGCAGCTGCCAAGTCTCCAGAGCTTCATGAGACTCCCTGAAGTCTTATACCCTGCTCCTGCCTTCCTAGGGGCACAGTACTTTCTCCTTCCCCAGATACAACCATGTTATTACCACAAATCCACTTCCTACCCAGCCAATCTTATCTGACAACGGCTCTGGAGCTGTGGAGGAACACTCCAAAACAGATCAAACATCCTGTTCATTCTTATAATGGCCTGCACTTTTTTCCCCCTCAAGTTTTTCCTTCAGGCACCCAATAGAGTGTCCGCACTTAAATATCAGTAATCTACTATTTTCTCCCATAAACTCAATATCCACCTACCAAAAATTTAGTGTTCATATTGGTATCTCTGAGAAATATAATGTGGCTTAGGTGATGAGTCTCTTGATACTTTTGTATACTTTAAAAAAAAAAATAATGAATAATTCTGGAAAAAACATGTCTAAAATTCATACATGCAAATGCAGAATAAAAAAAAAATAAATTGTTCAATTAAGTTTATGACATGGCTACAGGGCCAAGAGATACAAAAATTCATCCACCTGGTTTGTAACTGTAGTGGGATTCAAATTACCCCAAATGGATTTCTTGGTTTTGGAGTGCCATCAAGCCAGCTGAGCTACCTTCTCACTTTCTTTCCCTACAAAACCCCAGATGGGAAGGTGATTATGTAGAAGCACTTTTTGATAGAAACAGCTTATAAACTTGGAAGCTACTGGGTGTTGTTGGGGACAGCTATAGTTTTTGAATATTAATATGGGACAGCTACTTCCCAATCTCTCGCCTTGAGGGATGGTCGGTCAGCTGGCCAAGACCTGTTTTCACAGTTAGGAGGTAGCTCAGCAGTCTGGTTTCTCTCAGATAGTGCCAAGAACCAGTTCTCAAGTGGTTATCAGCCGGTGGGTTTTGGTTGGGGTTTTAGAAAAAGAGAGGAAAAAAACCTTTGAACCGGATCTTTTAACTTTTTACATATTCTTTCTTTTTAAAAGTAGTAAAAGGGATTCAGGTATTCCTGGTAAAGTGTCAATGTAATCTGCCATGCGTTTGAGACATTCTGTGGATTGTTATGGTTTTAAATTCACATCTTTGTGACTGTGTGTCTGAACTAAATATAAAACAAGGTAACTTAAAAATAAACCCAACCCATAATAATGGCAGCAGCAAAAAGTTTAGATTAATGCTTAACAGTCAATCTAATCACCACCAGCTTCTCAGCCATTTCTGATCACTAACGCAAGACATTTTAATTTGTTGTACTGTTAGAGGAAACTGCTAGCCATATGCAGGTCTGTAAAGACCACCTCAGTGTACAGTTGTCTATTTAACTGTCTGTTACACATAAGTAATCTCCAACTTCACACTTTTCTTCCAACACTGAACCTGATAGCATAAACCCTGTAGCTATCATTAAACATAGCTAAGTTAGTTTCAAAAGTATCCGCCATATCAAGTTGTACCAGATCTGATTTTCCCTGTGAAGAAACAATATGTTTTTATCCCACTTTACCGTAGCTTGGAAGCAGATTTTATCCTGAGCCACAAGTCTGATGTTCACAAGTCCTAAAGTCACAGGACTGCATATTTCTCTGCATGTGTTTGTGTCTGCAATTTCCCAATATTCCTGGCTACTGCAGTCAGAGCCATTGAACTGCTCAGTGCTGCATGTAATAAAACACTGAAGGCATCTGGGTTTTTTTGGACACATGTCTTGGCATGAAGCTGAGCTTGAAGTGTTGGATTCTCTTCGCACAGTTTGGAGAGCAGCGTGTTTCCAGAGGAGCTGGAAACCTGTAACCACTCATATCCTCTGCTGGGTATTTTGTTATAGTTTAGCACTGTTTGGGTTTGTTTTCAAGTTGAAAAAAGAAAATTAAGGGGGGAAACCTAAGAAAGAACAGATGCTAATACTGGAATATTAGAGTTCAGGGTTGTTATCGCAGTTTGGGGAGCTATGTAACAGGGCTTTTTAGACAAAATCTGGCTTGAAAGTGGCATGCAAGCAAGTGTATTAAGTACTGTAAAACCAGCTTCTCCTCTCTGAACTCCTCTGACTTGTGAAACTGCATTTCTCTGATATCTTAAAAGGCTCTCATTCAGTCTCCCTATCTACTGTTCCCAACGTGCTGCACTCCAGGTCTGCCTGGTCTGCATTCAGAGGAAAAATATTAGCACTTGGCCACATGTCCATTTACATTTCAGTGTTTCAAGTGTCTCCATTTATTATGCACTTTCCATTGTTCAGGGAAGCAGGAAAATCCAGGAGACATTATTGCTGTGTAATTATAAGATACAGATAACTATAATACAGCTTAGCATGATTTCATACCCAGAGCAGACAAGAACCTTACATCATTTTGCAGATCCCTGCTGGCTGTTAGTCTGATTTATTCCCCAAATGCTTTGGAGTGTTTTGGGGAGCTATTCCCATGGAGGCAAGATGTTCCTCAGCTTGGTGGGATGTGATGTTTAAGCTGCAGAAAGGGAAGTTAGGAGGACAGCTGAGGTATCCTCAATGCTTATAGTCCCAGCTAAACCTGCTGTACTGTGCTTCTGGATTTCCAGAGGCGGTTCAAGTGGGCAAGGAAAGGATCCCTAAAGTGGTCCTCTAGTATATTAACATTTAATTGCTACTTCTTTAATTTTTTTTATATAATTTGCCATCTATTTGGTTAAATAAAACCATGTAGATCACTAGAAGGAAATGCCAATTCTTTCTACTTTTGTTGAAATTACTTTCACCCTTCTGTTATTCTATTCTCTGACACATTTAATTTGTTTTGGTTTAGCACATTTTAGCTGAGCAAACAACTTGTATGTTATGACTTGAGCCCATTTTAGAAATGTTAAGGAATTTTTTTTCTTTTTCACAGTTTTTTTCTAACCTGTCTGCATTCAGCTCACATGCTGGGTTGTATTTAAACAGAAGATCAACTGATAATTGCAACACCACTGCTGGCGTCGCTCTAACAACGAGGCTGCCAGCATTTCCAGGTTGAATTTTGGCATATGACATTGCAGCCTGGAAGCCAATTTTATTAAAATGAGTAGAGGGAAAAATCTGTTTGGCCTCTTTTGCTTGATAAGAATATAAAAAGGCAAAATTTTAAAAGAATAAATTAACGTTGAAAACACAGTCCCTGACCTGCAGGTATTTTTGTGATGTCTACTATTGAGCTGAGGTGCCCAGGCCAGTATCTCTAACTGAGATCACCCTCCAACAGTGCCACATTGTCCCAGATGAGGGCATTGACCATGCACTGGTTACAAACTGGGCTACTGGTAACTTAGTTAAGCCTGGAGCAGGGTGCCCACTGCCCCTGCTGAGCTCTGCCTTCCCAAACACCTCTGTGCAGTCCCACAGTGAGGCCAGTACAGCTAAAAAATGATTACCAGTTCACTCCTGGAAATCCATATTTCTCAGTAAAAATATAACCATCTACAGTTGTTATTGTTTGAGGGCCTGTATCCTACCATTGCCTCTTGAAAATGTAAAACCACACACCAGCAGAATACAGATGAATATCTGCATTCATATAATTTTATATTTAAGCCTATGGGATAGTGATAATTACTGTTTTAGAATGGGATCAAAAAGCACAGATCTACAGAGACTCTTTGAAGTCAATATCTATTTATTATAATTACACAACATTTTCCATCAGACCTGAAAGCATTATTCAGGCATTAATAAATTAAGGTTCACAAAAGAGAGACAAGATTCTCCTGCCACTATTTATACCCATATTATGGATAGGAAACCTGAAAAACAAAGATTTTAACTGGGTTGCCTCTGTGTTCAAGCATCACCTGCACACAGACAGTGTACTGAGTGCATTGGAGCACAGGCTTTCTGATAACGGCACATTCAGCTCATCGGAGCCACCAGGTTCTTTTGAAGTTCCCCATATTGTCACACCTGGGACATTCTTGGTTGGACCTGCTGAAGGAGGAACTTTTTGGAAACAAATAAGGCCATTTAGTTAACACAACTAATGGCACTTTGTGTTTAATATTGCCTTTATCCAACAGTTGCACTCATTTTATGACTGTGAGCTATGCAGAAAATTTTATTCTGCACATATATGAGAAGATGAGAGAAGTGAAAATGAGATTTGTAAAAGGAGGTTTAGTTAACTGAAGGCCAAGCTAGGAGAGCTGGGAGTCAAACCCCCTATCACCGACTCCTTTAATTTCTGGATTACAGTTTGTCCGTGATGTGTGAGAAAGATGTGAAGCAACACACAGCCACCAAACAGAAACATGAAACAATTTGGGCGATCTAAATGGAAGTTGGCTTAGCAGTTATTTCAAGCACCAATGAAATATTGCAGCATTTCCATGAAATGGAAGTAAATGTGGGTCCGAATGGAGTTATAACTACTGTATTATTCAAAACAACTCTTTTTGGCAGGAGGAATAGATTAACACGATGTTTACTGAAGAATCACAGAATAGTTTGGATTGGAAGGGACCTTAAAGATCACCAGTTCCGATCTCCTTGCCACGGGCAGGCACACTTTCCACTAGAGCAGATTGCTCAAAGCCTCATCTAACCTGGCCTTGGGCACCTCCAGAGATGGGCCATTTGTGACTTTTCTGGCCAACCTGTTCCAGTGCCTCACCACCCTCACAGTAAAAAAAATTCTTCCTAATATCTAATTGATATCTCCCCTCTTTCAGCTTAAAACTGTTATCCCTCATTCCATCCCTGCATTCCCTGATAAAGACTCCCTCCCCAGCTTCCAGCTTTCTTGTGGGACTCCAGAAATGAACGCAGTACTCCCGGTTAGGTCTGATGAGAACAGAGCGGAGGGGAAGGACTACCTCCCTCAACCTGCTGGTCACACTTTTTGTGATGTAGCCCAGGATACAGTTGGCTTCCTGGGCTGCAAATGCACACTGCTGTCTCATGTTGAGCTTCTCATCCACCAACACACTCAATCACTCTCAATTCAGATCTTTACACTTGAGCAGTGATGCTCACCATTACTGCATTGCACCATGCAAGAGTAGAAGACAAGAGTGTTGTGGTTGATGCATCAAGTGCTGCTCAGGCATCCTTGGAAAAGCAGGATTCTGCCCTCAGCCACCCCAGTTACATCAGAGTGCAATGGCTGGGGCCAGCCTCATATCTCACAGCTGTTTTTTCTGTGGCCTTAAAGTAGAAGAGAGCAAGCAATGTTTTCCTTGGGTTGGCAGAGGGCAGTGTCTCCCCTCTCAAGTTCAACAGGCATCACTGCAGCAGGACAGGCTTCAGTGCGAGCACAGGAAGTAACATCAGCGGAGGCACAGTGCAATAGCTTCCTGCTTGCCTTGGTTTTGCTTGTGAGCCAAAAAAGCCCATACAACCCTCTGAGACAGAGACCCTTAGGAAAGGCTACCACCAACTTTCTCTGCTGTGATTTTCCCTTTTTCATTATGTTTGACATTTTTGAGACTGAGCTTTGTTACAGACTATTAGCCTATGGCAGTAGACTGGGGAGATAAGACTTCATCAAGCTATAAATCACACAAAAGCGTGTAAAAATGTGAAACTCCGAGGTTGCACCAGCAGCTCTGGTTAGGTTCGCCTGAGTGTTGTGGTGTGGATTGCAATATTTCAAGCGGGTTGCGTTATAAGCCAATGTTGCAGCTTGCAGGGAAATGAGTTTGGTTCCTTGTGTCTGAATAGCAACACTATTAAAGTTTTGTACTTAGCGTAGTTACTGACTTTGTAGGATCACTGTAGCAAGTTTTAAATGATGCATGAAATGAAGAATTCCTGCCCATCCTAAGGAGAGATAATGCAGATAATAGACTGCCTCGCAATCGCAGCTGTGCAGTGTTTTTTTGTTCTGCTCACAGAAATGCCCTCCAAACCTCAAAGTAACAGTATATGGAATACGTTCACAAGGTTTTTCCC
>NC_071407.1:31739979-31784979 GCF_017976375.1 Cuculus canorus
GAAGGAATAGGAATTCTGCAGCAGAAAAGAAAGAAGGGGTGGAAAAAAAAAACCAAACAAAACCCAAGAAGAACTAAGGATAAGGAAATAACTTCTGTTATGTATAAAAGAATATAAGACCTTAAGGAAGAGAAGGCAAGGCTACAACAGAGCATGGAGCACAATAGAGAGCAACAGAAAAGGTGACTGGATGGCAATGTGTGGAGAGAAAAAGAACAGAAAAACCAGCTGCTCTTAGAAAGAGAAAAACAGACAATTTGAAATTCGGATACCACAATTACCAGAGCCTTAGATATGCCTAAAAGAGAGATCAAGACAATATTTTTCTCCATTGGGACTCTCTCATTAATAATAGAAGTGGAATTTCTTTTTAAGTGTGACGTTAGTCACCTTTCCTTCTGCTCTCTCAGGCAGGTGGTACCAAGACATGGGGTGCACTGGGAGCATCCCGTGCTTCTCCATACCCCCGAGGAAAGCACACTGGACTCTGAGCTCTTCTCGTGTCCGAACAAAGATGTTATGATGCTTGAATTTGATAGAAAATGCTCTTGCCTTTAGCAAATACCCAACAGTGAAACTGGGGCTCTGTAGCACCAATGCTCTAGCAGAAGGTGGCCAAAGAGGTTGCAGTGATTCTGGGGTAGTTCCTTCAATGACCATGGGGAAGGACGGAGGCAGCATGGCTTCACTAAAATTTTCCTGCTTCCCTGGGGCTGGAGCAAGATCGGAAGGCTGCTGGCAGCACGCAGAGATCACGCAACCAAAACTTGGTCTGGGTTCACGGGGACTCTTTGGTACCTCACCCTTCTGCACAAACACCCCTCTCAGCCTCTGTGCGTTCCTGGGACGTCACAGGAATCAATTCACTATTTCCTTCATATGAAAATTTTTGCAAGCCATACAATAGAAAGGAGTAAGCATTCAGAGGCACTACAGCTATGCAGATAAAGGCATGAAAACGCATAAGGTTGGGTTTTTTTATTCTAAACAAATTGATTATTATCCACTGTATTAAATTGATATCTACCAGGTTGGACTTTATTTCCGAGATGACAAACAGGCATATTTCTAACTGACATCAGAGTATTACCAGAGTCTTTCCATGCCCCTAATTGTACAGGCACATACCTGGAGCACCAAAACCAGGACAGAAATGGATCTTCCACATAGCTTACCACATGCATCTTAAACCTTGTTAACATGTTATATACTGATTTCCTTATAGCTTTGAAAGAATATATCCCACATTATAGCACTGACTATGACCTCGATACTGTATTTAAAGTCAGCACCTTCGTTACATATCAAGCTGATCTTTGCAAGAACAAGCTCCTGGCTTCATGAGACATTTTCAATGAAAATAAGCTCCAAAGAAGGAAGCTGTGGGAGTCTGTCAAGCATGCAGTAAACTCAGGTTTGAAGCGTGGCATTTCCTGACGCAGATCCTTAATTACAACAACAGAATAGATAGTGTGGAGGAGGAACTTTTACAGCGTATTAAAGAAAGGAGTGATATGTGGTACAGCTGCCTGGATTTCCTTGGAAATATGAAGCAGTATCATTTATTAATTATGCTAAGGTAACTGGGAAGAAATTTAAATATAGAAGAAGAACCTGAAAGTAGTAATTGGCTGGAACGCTGGCACACCCCTCCCTCCCCCCTTTACTCTGCTGCCATAGAAATTACCAACAAAATATATTCCACTTCATTTCCCATGGCGCTAAACACTTGGAATATGGTTCCACATCTTAATATTATTGAAAGATGAAGTGACATTATGAGAAAACCTTATGCAGATCTCCTCTCTTTGTGAGTAGGCAGCGCTAGCCATGTCTCCTTAAATATGAAGGTTCCTTACTTTAGCACCTGAGTAATGGGGAGGAACTGCGCAAAGCTGGCCTCAAAATCATTCTTCCCCTCATGCTTTTGTCTCTTGATTGACTTGTCAAAATAAGGAAGCAGTAACTATCACTGGCTAAAAACAAACAGTGTAAACCTGATTTAGCATCACATGATATTGAACAATGTGGGAATAACAGTCAATTAATCTGCTGGTGACCTTCAAAGGGTGAGCATGCACATGGCGTGGACTCCAGGATATCTGTCCTTGGATATAGGGAAAACAAGAAGGAAGGGGGCAACTCCTCTTCTAAAACTTTATCTGGAAACATCCTGCTTGGTGCTACACTGAAAGGTGCCACCATCAGCCTTGCTCTTATGGATAGCGGGATGAGGTCCACCAGCTGGGAATCGATAGTGGAAATAGGAGTTCTTCATTCATCACACACTGAGCACTGAACTAATAAAAAAATTCCCACTGAGGAAGCCGTATAGCCATGGCACAAATGGTATTGTTCTCCAACAAAAGTTGTTTTGATAGATTGTAGTGCAACAAATTTCTCTGGCTGGGTATGTAATGTACATTAATTGAAACAGAACATTGTGGGTCTTAAATACCTAGAATTTAATTGTCAAATCAAACTAAATTATGGGTTAGATCTGTTACTCCAGCCTCATAATCCTGTGTTATTCATATATTTGATAGATAATCTGAATGTCCAAGATTATACTTCCAGCCTCACTCAAAAGGTACAGCAGGGCTGCCCAAGTGAGTGTTGGCACTCACCCAAAAGGGTGAGCGTACAACAGAATAAATTACACTTTCTCACACTTTCTTCAAGGGCTTATGAAAGATACATATTTATTTCCATTTTACAAGGAAGAGCAATCAAGTTTATTTTGATGCCTACCTGACCCACTGATTTTTATTGAAAATATAAAAAATGATTCTTCAAGAAGAATCATGCCAGGCAGTGTAGGAAACATGCTGCAGAGTGGTTTTTAAAGATAAGTTCCTTACAAGTTTGACCTGGCGTTCTTCAATTACTAGTCTAATTATTCTTCCGTTATTTAGGCAGTGATCCAAGGGTTTCCTGGGTACATAAGAAGTTAGTAGGGGAGATGAAGCAAGATTGTGAGGCCATGTCAGCGTATGCTCATTAAAGCCTGATTTCTTCAGCATTGAACTTACTGCTCCAGCAATGCACTACTGTGTCTATGTATTTAATGATAAAAAATATACAAAAAAATAATTATTTACTGTATTTCCTGACTAACTTTTTTGGTCGTTTGTTCAGAGGTGTATCTATTAAAAAAAAAAAAAAAAACATGAAATAATTCAATGGGAAATTACAGGAAAGAATGTGATGCGTCTTGTTCATAGCTAGAAGGAAATTAAGGAGTTTCCAAAAGCTTGCCAGTAATCCCCACTGCTTTCTAGCATTCAGCACTGGATATATATAATTACATTTGAAAAAATTACATTTGAAGAAAGTTATTTGAGTTGCAAAGCCAAGTACTTGCAAGTTAAGAAATGCCATTTTTACAATTGCCCGTGCAATCCTGATTCTTCCCGCTTATGTATCCAACTTCTAATAATAAAAGAGAGGCAACGGGAAAATATTACGTGATTATGTAGTTAAAGATTGTATCATAATGCACGTGCTCATGGGAGTAGAAATAAGTTTGCAGACATATGTAACCATAAATCTGGCATTCCTTAACATACAGATCTTGCCTATACAAACTAAATAACTTCCTTTTAACATAATTTTTATGTCATTTCCTGTTTTCTTTAGTTTCTAAGGAAATATATAAACCAAATAATTTTATGCACAGCTATCTAAAAAAAATGAATTCCTTGAGCCCAGGTCCTACTCTTTGTTCTTCTCTGTCTCTCACACTTGCTTAACTTCTTGCAAGAGATTAAATTCTCCCCCCATGGAGGTACTCGGGAGAATTAGAGGACTCTGGGGTGAGATGTAGGTGTTAGGTTGATGCCGGCCTGGTGGGGCTGTGCTGGCCTCCTCCGTGACTCACTGACATTCCCACCCCAGAGTCAGGGTCAACCTCTTTGGCATCTTACCAAAACCCACCTGCAACCTGGGAACCAGAGGAGGGAAGTGAGGTTTTTTAATAAACAGTTTATTGCTTAGTTAAACCTGAAAGACATTTTGTGGGATCCAGAAAAGGCACTTCTTTGGTCTGAAGGCTTTCTCCTTGCCAAATTACAGGAGTCTACTGCAAACCATGCAGCTGCTGGACCTTCTCCAAGAACTAGGAAAGAAATAAGGCCCTGGGAATCTCTCCCAGTATGAAGGTCTGGGCAGCCAAACAGCTCCTGCTGAGAAAACACAAGGGGATATGATGGCTCTGTGGTGATTTTTTAAAGTCGGAAGAGTTAGCCATTGGTGACAGAAGTAGAAAAGGCAAGTCCCTTCTGCATTTCCAACGGCAAGAAGTGCTTCATGCTGTCGGCAGTAGCACCCCAAGGTGCAGCCCCAGCCCACTCCCAGGCACTGCCACGGGGATGGGACAGGACATCGAAGGGTGAACAGAAGGAAAATTCTATTGTAGACGTTGGAAACTAAAACAAATCCTTCCTGGCAAACCTGCTTATTTAATATGTTCATTTAAATTCATTACACAGTAGAGGAAAATGAGATTTCTTTTTAAAAACATGTTTATTAATGCAAGTTGAGAGCAAAATAATAAATCCACTAGCTTCTCCCCTTCCAACTAAGTACAGAGAGAACCTGTGCTGTATTTGGCATTAAATGTAAAAATGTATACTTATTTTTATATTATTTTTTTAAAGTAGGATCTCATGGCTCACCGATTAACAACTTTTGAAAAACCTTTCTCTTTAAAAGTGGGGGGGGGCTGGAGGGGAAGGTAGCCAAAACTTCAGAAGGTCTTACAGTATTTTAGAAATATATCAAACCTCAAAGAAATTTTTTAATCTCTCATTGCTTCCAAATTCAGAAAAATTCCCCCAGATCCGTGTTTATAGTCCAACATCAAAAGCTGCCAAACATCTCAGCGCTACTGAGCACCACAGACAGTTGTTGCTGCTCTGCCTCCAGGTTGGTTTGGAGATAAGTCCGTCACCTGATGGGAGCTATAAGAGCAGAGACACATAGGCTTGCATGCCTTGCATTTTTTGGTGCGGTGTGGTTATTTAAAGGCAAAGCCTTGGGTGCCATATCCTTGTTTAAATCTGCAGGGAACTGTAACAAAGAATTTGGCCCTGAACTTTATTTGGCAAATAGCTGCTTTCTGTGCAATGCATTATCAAGAGAAACTGTCCTTAGCAGCCAGGCCAGAACATCTCTTGCCATCAGAAGTCTTTTTCCTGCACCATGAAATGGCTTTCCACACAATATTGGCAATCTGTCTTAAGCATTATTTCATACATTTTATTCTATTTGCTTTCCCACAGATCACCCTGCTTTAAACCATGGCTGTGCAGAAGTTAACAGGTCTACTGGGTCAGTGATGAGGTGATTATGCCCGACCTCTGCAGCAGCCTTCACTTTTGGGGTGAGATGCTGAAAACTGACCATCCTCTCATCAAAAGCTTTAAATGCAAGCAGTCAAGGTCATTGGAAGTGAATACAAGCGTACCCACAAAACATAAGCCTAAAAGGAAAAAAAAATGCTGCATCATATTAACTAAAAGCTGCTATACAAACCACATAGCATGTGCGAGTGATTATGTTTCAAAAGAACCTGCTTCTGAGCTAATTTTTAGGGCACTGATCTCATCATGCAAAACAGGGACTTCAACCTTCTCAAACCACGATGCAAAGGGGAGAAATGCCTGAGAAAGGACTGCAGAGTCATGCACAGCAACATGCAATGACCCGCTCCCAACCTTCATCCACTCCTGCAAACCCCACCAACACCTACTGCTCGGTCCGATTCCACCTCCAAAACCTCCCAACCACACAGCTGTAAAGCAGCATAGCTGCCAACATGGCAGGGACACCTACCATCTCCTAAAACACCTTCTCTGAAGTATCTGCCCTCTGCAATTAAATATTTAGATGATGTTTCATTTATGAAAATTAAATTTTAGGAGTGAATTAGGACTAGCTTAATTATCATACTAAAATATGAAAATGGTAGTATATTATTAGAAACATATTTTTTGTGCAAAACTGTGTTTGCGATCTAGCCAGGAAAAAAAAAAAAGTTATGAAATAGACTTTTTATAGTAGGTGTTAATTCTGAATGATTAGGATTAGGCACTGGGGATTTGCAACCCAAATAAAAATTACCTAATTAACCCTTATATTGTCCCTAACAGAGAAGCCAAATAGTTCAGCAATTAAAAAAAAAAAAAAGCACTGCTCCACACATAAGTGAATGTCTAATAGTCTAAAACCAACATGGAATTTAAAGGCACCCCTGGAAAATGTTTACAAACCTGACATCCAGGCAGCTGGGATTTGGATTTGCCGTGATGTGATCAATGTGATCCAGAAATTTTACAATCACATCCACAATTAGCAAATGTGAAATCTTCTCAAGATCTTTTTTTCTTGACACTCTCTTAATGCTGCTGCTACTTTCTCTAATTTCTGATAGTGATTACTTGTCTTATTTGGGGAGTTTTGGGGGGAGGGGGTTGCTCTAGATTGTCTCAGGTATCCCATGGTATGTCCAGGAACTGATGTGTTCATGGGAGTAAGAGGTGACAGCCGCTTGGACAACACTCTAGCCAAGAAGGACAGACAACAGCAGGGACTGAAGCCTCCTTAGCTCCTCTGGAAGTGTAACCCCGGGCTTCACTCCTCAGAGCTGTATTAATTCATGGACAAGAGCCAAGACAATCACCACTCCCTGCAAAAGTCCTCTGAAAGAAACACTGGGCAGCAGCACACTGTGTCGGGGGGGAGGGAAGGGAGCTTCTCATGGCCATAAGCAGGAGGGTATTGTTCAAGAGGAACATAATTTTCTTCCTCGGTTAAGGACAAGTTTAGCTGTTACGGACTCACGCAAACAATAACAGCGCTGCAGAGGGCCTCCGGTTCATTTCTCTACCCAAGGTGTTATATTCAATACATAAATCCAAAGTAAAAGTACTCTGCTCCAGTTCCATATGTTTTAAAGCTTCTTTGATTTTGTAGTGTTTTCATTTTGTAGTGTTTTCATTTTGTAGACAGACTCGGCAAACTGCAGAAATTGGAGCCAGCGCTGGCTGAACTTCGAGGTTGCTAGGGTTTGAAATCCATGGAACATCAAGCAGACCCTGTTAGATACAACCATATTCTGTGACTTAAAGCAGAGAGATATCTCTCCAGCTTTTCATAACACCAGGTAAAACATGCCAAACAGGTCCCAGATTGCTAAAAAAATGTGGCACCAGCCTTACTTATTATGTGCAAATTCTCTTCTCACATTGCATATGAGAAGATACATACGCTTTCCCAAATTACCAGTATAAGAACATCACGATTTAATTGACAGCCTAAGGTGAGCTGCATGTGATCACTGAATACTGAGCAATGCTGGTGTAAATGAGATGAAGTTTCATGTCTGAAGAGCTTCATCAGCCTAATGTTTAGCCAACAGTAATTACCACCCTTATTAATAAGTAGCAGAAACATTGATGAGTGTTTGTAGATAGATGCGCTGTACACAAGCATTGATACTTTCAGGAGCAAAAGAAAGTGTAAGCTCTCTAATACCCTTTACAGGCTCCTCTCCTTCAAGTGACCATGAACAGTATGGTTTAAAAAACTTCTCTTAAACAGTGGTATAACTCAGAAAAATACACGATGCAATTTACTTGTTGAACACTTGCTGGCTTAACATTGAAGAATTTACATCCTGATCAGTCTTGTTTAAGCTGTGGCTCTGACATGTCCCTCCAGGAGGGACATAAGAGTGGGAAAGCACCACCTTGGACTTTCCCTGTGCCCTGAAACAGGGACCCTTCAGCTATAGGTATGTCTTGTGGAGGTGCAGGAGGCATTTCATGCTGGACCTTGTGCAGAGTTAGCATCCAACCCATCCTGCGGTCACCAACTGGCAACTCTCAGACCTTTTGTCTCATGAACGCTCTCCCTCCCATGTTTCCCCCAGCAGATATTTCAGGCAAGTTGTGAAGGTGCCCAGGATCCCTTGGGACACCCTTAGAGCATCACTAAGAGACCGCTCGGCCAGGTCCCAGCCACCGTCATGCTGCTGTGCCCATGAGCAGAGCCTCCCTGCGGGACCCCCAGTCTCACTGTCGGATCACTGCTGGGCTAACAGCAGACCATGCTCTGCCTCCCAGGAAAACAGGGATTTTGCTCAAGGTTTATAGATTCAATCAAACCTCCTCAAATAATTCCCATGGAAGAACTCTATATACATGACGCTGAAGCCTTAATTTTTTAAGTTTGCTTTTCCCTTGCTGTATGGATTAAATACATAATTTGATTTCATCTCATTCATTTTAAAATGATTAATCTCATAAAGAAAACCCTCACGAGTGGTCCCAACCCAGTCCAGCCAGGCAGGTGCATCTCAGCTGCCAAGCAGAACCCCGTCACTGACCTGGATTTCCCCTCCCTCCCTGCACACAGGCACCAGGAGCACCGATTCCTGTATCCAAAACAGTGTCCCCAACAGAAAAGACAAGTCTACAAGATCCAGGTCCCCAAGCACACTGCAATGCCCAACAAGTAAGTCATGTTCATTTTTCTCTGCTGGCAAGCTGCCTCCTGCAACACAGGCTGGATTTCCTTCTTTTAAAATCTGGAACCAATATAAATGGGAGATAACTTGCAATCCTTAATGCTTTCCATCCTCTTTGCAAAATCTTTTTATAATGCTCAAATAGTTGGCTTCCAGTGATGATATTATAATGATCCTAGGGAGTACTGAGAAACTGAGAGTAAATTCAAGTCAAATACATTTTAGAAAATTAATACAATATCACAGACCTTATATTGAATAATTTTCATTACAGAATATAATTCTCTTACTGGGGAAGAGCAATAACATGGTGATTGTTGATGTTGCCAGTGCTCTTCTGTGGTTTTTTTTTTTTTTTCCAAATCTGCAATACTTAGGCATTAAATTTTGCTGTTATAGTTGCTCGGCAACCATAACTTCTACATACGCACCTCCTATGGTTTTGTAGCAACAACAGTCTTATGATAAGAAGGGGGTGAGTATCTTTTTTTGCAATCAAGATTCTTCTTGATATGTAAATTTATGCAACATTTTATGTATTATGTATGGAAAAATTAAAATAATTATTTCATTTGAGTAATGAGCCTTAAGTGTTGATTTCAGTTTTAGAATTGCAGGAATGGACCTGCAGAAAAATTAGTATCAGTAAATAGAAAGAATCCACTGGCATAGAGTAAAACAATTATATTCTCTTTGGAACACCTGCTATTTACATATTTCATATGTGAGATGAAGAAGAGAGATGGGAAGAACATTCAGAGTTTGTGTGATTTTAAGCTTTGAAGAGAAAAAGCAAATGGTCATTTAAGGTAAAAAAAAAAAAATTCCTAACCTGCAGATCAGGACAAAGTTACGTTACTCTTTTGAAGAAAAAAATGATCCTCCTGAGCACACCTCCAGGACTCTGTGCAGGAGATGACTTCAATATAAGATTTTGCTTGGAGATTTCAGTGCCTGATAGAAAGTTGGACATCCCCAGAACAGGAGGTAGAAGCACCTGGGTGCTATCCCTCTGTAGGGAATGCAAGCATGTGCCCTCCTGCTGCAGTGAGGAGAGACTCAAAGGGAAAAAAATAGTCTCAGCTTTTAAGTCTTTGCCTTATGACTCTCTGGATGGCAGAGGAATTTTCTTCTGAAAATGCTATAATCATCAGATGTTGCACCGCACCAGGACTTTCTTGAGAAGTCCCTATCCAAAATGGATTTCTACCTCTGAAATACCAGTGGTCACCATCCATATTTTGCCTTACTCAGAGGCTGAGTCCACATGTGCCCGAGTCCATGTGACAGAGCCAGCAAAGCACAGGGCTTTGCTGAGGGACATTGGCATGGCCACTACCAGCATCACTGGTGGGGTCAGCCCACCAGACATGCC
The DNA here is from genome assembly GCF_017976375.1 of Cuculus canorus. Taxonomy (NCBI): domain Eukaryota; kingdom Metazoa; phylum Chordata; class Aves; order Cuculiformes; family Cuculidae; genus Cuculus; species Cuculus canorus. The sequence continues at coordinate 31,749,885 of NC_071407.1, forward strand.
CAGCAAAGCCTCAACTCTGGTCCCAGGGGAATCTGGGAGGAGATCAGGAACATGGCAGAGACCTTGCAGAAAAAATAAAGGTGTAGGAGAACATGAAATAAGTACAAAGGATGTTTCAAACTCTAGGCAGGAGATTTCTCCAGCACAAGGTGTCCAAGGGTCCCTTCCACTCCAATGAAAAACCTTTTCCTGCACGTTCAGATTGTTGAGTCTTTGCATCCTCCTCCTCTTTGCTGTGGAGATCAGCCAGAGCAACCTGGTGACTTCAGTGGAAAGAGAACGGAGAGCAAAAATCTGAAGTACCAGTAGGTTAGTTCTTGTGTCCCAGAAGGGCAAAGTAACCTACAACTAATTAAAGCAAGAAAAATAAATATGCTAGGAAAACTATATTTCATTACTGTCAATGTTTTGGTGTTGTTTTTTTTTTTCACTCGTAGTAGATTTATTTTTATTCTCATCCTTTGTATAAAGTGAATAAAAAAATAAATACAGGAGTTATTAGAACGTCCTGTGAGAACATCTATGGACTGAAATGATTCTTCTCTTATTTTTTTTTAATTAAGGAAAAAGCAAAATTATCTACATTTCCCTTTCAATTAGTAGAGGGAAAAAATAATCTGATGTTGCGTACTGAATTTGGATGAACTTGTTGTCAGACAACACCTCTGAGTAAGTTTTATCATTCAATGTAACAACATAAGTTTCTTTCCAAGGTTTCTTGTTGGCTCCAGAAAAAAAGTAAAATTTAACACTGCCCTTGGCAGGTGGATCCCTGCCCTTCACAGGGGGGTTGGAACTGGGTGATGTTTAAGGTCCCTTCCAACCCAAACTATTCTATGATTATATGATTCTATGACTCTATGACTTCAAGTTTCCACTCAAACAAAGTTAGGATACAGCTTTGCTTTCTCCTGTGACATGACTTTCTGATTTGAACCATCTTTCTCCACCATAAACACAGTTTAGTTCCTTCTTTCTTGGTATCCAGGATATGACTGGCAAAGGTATGTGGCACTGCAGAAGAGGGAACCGCTATGTAGATCAAAGAGGTAATTTTCTCTGTTTCATCTTTCCCTAATCAGGATATCCTCCAGCTTCTGGAAAGCCTTGTAAGTACCTGAACATCATGTCGCTTTATTAAGCTACAAATACTCTAAATTGAGCCTCCTGCTTTGCAGATGCTGCTGTTGAGTACTAACGCCCCTGTATCCGTGCAGCACGATTCTTGCTGGTCTGCCTGTGCTCACATCTAACCGTGCTGCCCTAAGAATGGCTAACCAGCAAGGCTGTAAATAGAAAAGGAAACAAGTGCGCCTCGTAGTCTTTGTAGCAATGACTTTTTTGGGTAATAGAAAAGAAGCCTCTGCTGAAAGCAGCCTCGTGGTCCTCCACCAGGACACTGCTGTGCATCTTTCCCTGTCACCTATAAGAAACCCTACCTTGCCCAGACCTCACCGCTTCCCAGAGCCGAAAACGTTTAAAAGAGTGCTTTAACTCAGATGTGCTGTCAGAAGTGGCAGTGCAGGGAAGCTGCCACATCCCTGCAAAGCACTAAACATTTCCCTAAGGACATTAGGGTCTGGGTTCCAAATATAATTAGGGGAATTTTCAAACACTACTTTAGATTACATATACAGTAACATGCAGTACTGACATAACTATAGAGAATATTTCTTAAAGTCTTTAATCATCAAGTCATATTTTGTCTTCTTTACTTATAGGTCATTTCTTTGACAGAATAAATTATGATTAGCCTCTTAGTTTAAATGTAAAATTTAGCAGAACTATAGTGTCACTGCTCTCTGTGTTCTTTCTTTCAGTATTTCTCTTTCATTAAAACTGCCTTTGAAATCCTTTACCCTCTACTATATCTAAAGCCCAGTGAGGACATTCTAATTTCTGAAACCCTGTCTGTGCTAAAGGAAAATATAGAGGCTTAGGCTCCTGCATCTTTTGGGTTTTTTGCCCCTTTTTTATTTTTTGGGGGATACCAAGATCGCAGTACTTGTGGTGTACAACAGGCAGCGAGAAAAAAGCCAGAATACAGGATGTACAGATTTTCCAGTGAAAACCATGCATTTTCTTAGAGCACAGTTCTTCTCTTAATAGGTGAGGAACAAGACCAAATAAAAATAACTACTTTTGTTAAGGCATGTCTCTTCCTGATCCCCCAAATTTTTATGTCTTATAAGTATGTGCATAGATAGAATATTTCCTCTGAACAGCGACAACTTATGCAATTCAACACACTCAGTCCTGACCATCGTAAGTTTTTCTGGCCAGGCTCATGTACTCATGTCATTTTCACTGCCTCTAGAAACCTTTTTTTCTGCTCAATTCTCTTTGCTGCTCAGAAGGGTTTGCAAAACACAAAACGGCTATACTCACATCCCGAGTCGTGCCATGCACTAAACCTACTGTGTAAGCACACTGCTTGTTAAAGTACATGCAAGAGACGTGCCAGCTTCCAGCCTGGGATTGTACTGGGAATCAAATATGCATCAGAGCTGGGACAGTGGTTGGCTTGTGCTGCCACACTAAACTACATCCAAACTACCACGAATAAGCACTTTCTCCCAGTGTTTTCACAGGACTCTGGGTGCACGTTAAGAGGCACAGTACATTTGTTAAAGGTGACACCGGCACCAAAGGAAAAAAAAATAAGGAAAGGGGGAAAGAAAAGGAATCACATCTGACCAAATATTGCATTAGTAGAAACAGCTTAATGTACTTCTGTAGTTCTAATTTGAGCAACATAATGCCAGCAATAAGAAGGGTCATAATAAAAAGCGTTACACTTGCCAAGACAATATTTCACTGGTCTGAAGCATCTTATTACACAGCCAGCGAGATCATTTAAGGGCTGAACACTTTGCAAGTTAAATCTCTATAAACATGACTTCAACATGCAAAGAGTAGCTTAACCAAAATAGTTAGCAATTGCTGTCCCATGTCCTATAGAAAACTTAAATTGCATCAACATTTTATGAAAACAGGAATTTAAAGGCTTCTGGAGAAGATGAGGTTATCATGCTATTGGACCAATAGTATATAACATGAAAGACTGCATCCTGCTGCAATAATTGTGCTACTCTGACACAGGCTTTCCTTAAAAATGTGCATCTGCATTGCAGTGTTTAGAGATGATCATGATTCTTCTTGATTTATTTCCCTGAGATCAGAGGATTTCCTTTGGACAGTGGCTGATTTTCAGCCAGGAAACCTAAAAAGGTTGTTCCTTTTGAGCAAGGGCCCCTGTGTTCCTCCACTTGGCAGGATGATAGAGCATCCATGGGAAATCTATGCCATAAATTTTAGAGGTCCATGGAAACTGAGAAATGCAATCCTAAATCCCTGACTCCACAGCACACAAGAGCCAGGGCAACATCATAGTAGGGGAAAACTGGCCTGAGGTATATAAAGTTGCAAACCCACGGTTCCCACACACCTCCCCTTTCACACCTCCTGCCTGTCTCCAAAACTCCATCATAGAAACCCCCTCTTCAAGCAGGATTTCCAGTAAACACAGAGCCTACAGCCTTTGGGGGTCTAAGCCATTAATTCTGACCTCCCTGTGCCATAAAACTGCAGTATATCCTGTAAAGCCCTTTAGGAAGTTAGGTGTCTAATTCCCATTATCCAAAGCCATTGCGTTGAAGGAAAAAAAAAGCAATTAGGGACTGTAAACTCCCTCTTAAAAGTTTCATATAAGATTCCTAAACCTGTTTTGAATGATCAGAGAGGGACTTTTATCTTTTAGAGGTTCTCACACTGTATTTTGAGATGCAGAGCAGCTAGAACATGGCTTACAGTTGTACAGCATGGCATGAAGCACTGTACAACAGAGCAGTTACAACTTCATGTACTTTTCTAAGTCCCATTCACTGAAAAAAAAAATCTCATTAAGAAGAAGGGTGGAGAACTTTTCCCTGAAAAAAAGCCAGAGGATGAAATTTCCATTGTATTTTTCACAGCGATTTGTAAATAAATATACCTAGTAACTAGTAATTAACATTTTATTAGATAAATGGCTCAGACTCTCTAAATTACCATGCATAAATATGCCATTAATATGCAGCAGAACTTATAGTTCAAAGCTATCAGCAATGTAAACATATGTTCACACACTCCATCTCTGTATATTCATGTTATCTACGTTCAAGGACTGCCATGCAAATGTATCAGTGATTTAAGGTGCTTCAAACAATAAGGGGAAACTATTTCTTTCAAATGAGCTTAATCTGATGATAGGATGAATTTCCTTTAGACCACAAGAAGGCGGATCCATCACTGTGGAGCTGGTTTTCTCTCTGCTGATTAGCAGTGGGCAGAAAGCCTCATTTTCTGATCATTACAGAAATGTCGTGCTATGTCGTGAGTGAAGAGGAACAGAGCATTTCATACACAGATGCTGCCTTCCTCCCAGCCCATGTACATGTGCAGTAAGCCAGAAAGTGTCATGATGCAACTGCAATGAGTGTAACTGACCCCATCCTGTACAGGTGAAGATACAACACAACTTGTGTGCCCTGAAAAGAAAAGACTCCCTTTCCACCATCACTCTGCCCAGTGGTATAGCTCTGATATTCAGTTGTAAAAGAGAGTCTCTTATTGCCACTTTTGGTGTATTTTTTCTACATCCTTCTGTGCCCAAATATCTATAAAATCAAAATATTTTGCCATCACTAGTTAGCCCAGCCACACTAGGCAGTAAGGCAGAGGTTTGCTGCTCCTGTTTCCCAGTTGCAGCAAAGCAAGACCAAGGGCTTTGTCCGTAGCCACACAGGACGTGGTATCAGAGAGGGCAGTCATTTCAGCCTAAAGTCAGTCCTTCAGCCACAAAACTGTGCCCTGCTCTGAGTAGGAATATGTGGTAAAGTGTGATAGACTTCAAAGAGTTTTACAAACACATGTAATTACCATTTGTTACCTAGAAATACACGAAATTAATTTCCTTTATGTACCTTTATTCCTCTCTGATAGGAATATCTTTTCCAGGAAATGAACAACAGTGCCCAGTGTTTGTTTTTTATCCTGCCACCAGGCTCTCCAAATACACAACTCATAGGAATTTCTATTAGTCTATAAAATATGGCACATGTGAGGAAAGGTTAACCTGGACACCTTACAATCCAGCTCTTGATTAGTTCTTATTCTAGAGCAGAAGAAAAACATAGCATGTAGCATTACAGTGGCAACCAGACAGCAGAAAGCACCAGGAGGATATTAACACAAAACTTCCCTTGAAAAGAGTATCTTTACCTACCTGCCCTTTCAGACACAGCTTTACTTTCTTCAGGAGCAAACCTGTGTGTATTCAGATCAAATCTGTGTACATCCCAGATGAAAGAACAGAGCAGGGAGCCTTAGTAATTTTGGGATGGATAATAGCCCAACAGCTGTGCTTTGCATCCCAGACAGTAAAGGGAGTCGTGATGCTCCCATCTGCTTGCAGCCATCCTGAACCTCCCCCAGAGCAAGCACTCACCTGGGTATGCACGAGCATCCAGTCCTGCTCAGCACCTCCTACGTCTGGTACCATTCTTTTATATCCCTTAAACACACTAACAACTTATGAGAGGTCAAAGAAATCATAACTTGCTCATTCTTTGCCTTGAAAAGTTGTATCTTCAGCCTCTTCACGGGTAAACAAAAGGGCACTGAGGAGCAACAGGGTACTTTTCACTTTTCTTCTAATTTAAACACACAGTTGAACCAAAACATGTATTTTATTATTTCCTTGGGCCACGATCAATATTCTTATCCACTACCACTGAACACTGATTTTGGATGACAGGATATTTTAGCAACTAATTCCCTATCAGACAGAGGACAAATATCACCCCATAGTTCAAGGCTGCCTCTATCTCTTCTCAAGGTACCTCTGGAGTGTGCAATATCATTTATGAAATGCTTTTAAATGCTACACAGAGCTATGCAATGTGAGTATAAAACCTTTTGGCTAAAATATCATACACACTGCATGATTCAATGTCCATTCCCATTTACAGAGCATGTGAGGATACTGCCTTTTGCTACCACAAGTTCAATATTGTTAGAGAGGCTGTACTGCAAAATTAACCTTAAATATCTCACAAGAACTTATTTCTCAATAATGAGGGGGACAAAAACACACCTGAAGTTGTCCGTACACTTTTTCAAACTAAGCAGGAAATTTGGTAAATGTGTGTTATATACAAACAACATAAAATGCACGTGTGGGGGTAGATGTTTTCCATAACAATGCTCAGAGAAATTGCATTATATCTCAGATATTATCTCTGGATTTATAGAATTGCCCACAGAGACAGACACCAACAGCACTATTAAGTATCAAGAAAGTACCAGGCTTGTTATAGGAGCTTTATGAGAGCCAAGGATCAAATATTTTTTCACAGTTTTATGTGGATAGTTTCATGAAAATTGATCAGGTCTAAAAAGTCACAGTCCAAATGAAGCTAAGGTTAAAGATAATTTATACATGATATTCCTAATTTTATTCTGAGCCCTTTTATTACTATGTAGGCCTTTATGACTTTAAAGAAAATGTCAGTGGCAGCAAATGACATTGTACTGAATAATCTAGTTATGAGGGAAAAGACATTTAAAACTATTCCATATCAGCTTTGCTCTGTTCTGCTGAACTTACAGTTTTATCCCATACAGCCGGGTAAAACTCCTCTCTGTATTTTTAAATCCTCTTCACGGTTTCTTTATGAACCAATGCCTATTCTTCTTTTCTTTTTAATTCTTTTGAAATGTAATGTTTTTCTCTTTTTACCAAGTAATTTGAGGGAATTCAGTTATGACCTCACATGCACAGGGGCTTATCGCCATGTGTGTTGCTGTCTCATTTATCCAACCAAGCCCTTCATGTTTAGAGCATGGGAAAATTTGCTCAGTTCCTGATGTTTGTCCTGCTTACCTGTCCTTGAGAGCAGCTACAGTATTCAGATCAGTTCCATACCAGAGACATCAACTGGAGTGGACAGCCAGGTTATTCCCTTAAATTACTGCTTATATGGTGCTGGGAGCAGGGATGGGTTTGAAGGGCATCTTTGGCCCTTCCTCGGAGCGCTCCATTTCCCAGTTTGTAGGATTTGTTCCTACCTCTCCTTTTCCTCCTTTTAGCCAATCTCCAAATAAGAAACAACAACAAACCTGAAAAGGTTATGGATATTTATGGTGTGATTATGGACAGAGGCTTGATTGTCTTTCAGATAGAAGTGTCTCACATGAGTACCATTTGCATTTTTCCCTTTTTTTTTTCCCAGCCAGAAAAAATGGCAGTGATGCAGAGTGATGCATCAGGCAGACTGGTGACATCCCTCTGAAGCCACTGTCTGATGCAAAGAGTAGGTCTGGAGGGGGATCCTTTCCCTAGGCGGTTCCCAAGGGTTTCCCAGGGCAGTGCCCAGAGTAGAACCCTTTCCCTGCAACTCTACAGTACAAGGAGTTTCCTCACAGTGGGACGATATACCCTGGGATGAAAGACCTGCTCGGTGAATGATGGGCAGGCATGCACTCCCAGACACTCTGGGTGCTTAGATTACTGACATGAACTGAAAGAACCTAAAATCCACCAGAAGGATTCTCTGAATATTTAAGCATCTCAATGCCAACTGTGTTCCTTTAAGCATTTTTGGTTTTGATGTAACAGAAGGATGAACACATAAATCTGGCCTAGGAAGAGTTCTGTAATTGTTATAAATGAAGCTTATGCATGAATGTCAGTCACTGTGTGTATATACTGGAAGGAAACGGTGATGATAAATTAAAATAAAAAGTATTTTCATATAACTTGTTGTGTCTGTACTTCAATTGCTTTAAAAATTTCTGATGTTAAACAGCTTTTTGAGAATGTGTGTGTGATTTTCTGTACAGGGGAAGAAATCAGTGTGCTTGCCATTAACAGTCTTTCCAAGTTCTGCCACTGTCTGAATCAATACTACCCCTGGTTTTCCAGATGCTTGTTTGAAAGGCAACTGTTATTACATGTCATAATTGTGTTCATAGCTGAGTAAACACCTTCACAGGTGCAAAAAGATCCAAAGGCTGCAAGAGTTGTAAGGCTGAAAAAGCAGAAATTTTATAGCTATGTCATGAACAAAGAAGACGTAGAAATGAAATACAATATTTTCCTGTGCCTTAAGAGTAACACTTCACTTACTTAAAAAGCAGCTAGTGTCTTGTGTCCATTCACGAGATTTAATCAAAAATGTAGTCTTATTTGAAAAGTGATTAGGTAAAAATGTCGTTGATTTCTACAGTAAATCTGCTCATTGAGTAGTTCAGAGCCATAGGCTGCTTTTTCTTGATACTCTTTATATTTTAACCATTTCTCAGCAGTGGTCAAATTTGGTTATCATAATATAATAAAAGTAGATATTGTTATGACAGGTGTGTTTTTCTAAGTGCAAAGCTATATCTTGGCTGCAGGATTTGGCTCTCCCTGCTTTTTTTTAAGCGCATCCATCACTGGATTATATATATCCATTATATATAATATGGAAATATATAATAATGAGGAAATATCCATCCATCTCCTCATCACTGTCTTCCATTAATATTTCTTTTCATTAAAAAATCAGCCCCACGAAGCAAACTTCTTGTGGGTCAACCAACCACCTCAGTTTGCTGCAGCTTCTCTGAGAAGGCAGCAGACCTGGGATGCACAGTAATCTCTCTGCGATAGGAAAGTCAAGAGCAATTTTAAACATTAGCCCTGTCTGGTTTAATACCCTGCAGAAGAAGACATTCTGAACATTATTTCCTGAATCTCAGCGTTCAAACTGCTGCATCCCTTTCAAAAGGCTGAAGAACCGCTTCTTGGTCATTCTTGCAAAACTGTGTTGTCTCTGGGTGGTGAACCAGCATGAACAGGTTGGAAGATCCTGCAACCAGCCCAGAAAGAGAGGATCTGTAGGTCTGACAAGGCAATCTCAGTGGCTTCAGAAGGCCCTGAGATTTTATTTCTTTTATAAATAAAAATTCAAATGTCACTGAATATACATGGCAAACTATGAATATTTTTCATAAATCAGAGTGGATCTGTTTTTTGAAGTGTGGATCTTTGGAAAAAGGAAATTTTCTTGCTACTATAATTAATGCTGTTCTTAGTTACTGCTTAAATACATATAAACAAATATTAACCTCCTCATTTTTATGCAGTTATTTCATCCAAGGATAGTTCAGATGAAAAAAATGTTTAATAAATCTTGCTTCATAATATTGAAGAAATTATCAAATCCCCTTTTACCTGAAGAGGATCTTTTAATATGATTTTTAATGAGACAAAAGATATCACAGAAACTCGGGAAGGGTCCTGTAGAGATGTTATTGATCTTTGGAGTTAGATCACCTTAATGATTATCTTTCATAGCAGCTGGGTTATTTTGTTCCTTGTCTAGTAGAAAGACACATCTGAAGGTTAAATACAGTGGGATGCAACAAACTTTTGGCTTATAAAAAGGTTTATAAATCCATCACATGGAGGAGGAAGAGAGGATTATTACTCATTTCCTTTGCTGCATGATTCCCCAAAATGCTTTCTTGCTTTGTTCACAAAATAGTAGGAATCACAGGCCCAGGGTCTGAGACTAAAAATAAGGGCAAAAATTAAGTCAGTTCACGTAGCAGAGGGTGGAGCAAACGCGACTGGATTTTTTCATTCACTTGCAAGGCTGTGGCACTTTCAAAAAGAATAAAAGTTCATTCATTGAAACACCCGGTGCTTGGAGACTTTCAAATTTGTCGTGTACCCTGGTTTCCTTATTTTTAGAAGCACGGCATCCTGTGCTACAGTGGTGCTTCAAGGAGGTTTCTCTTTAGCATCTCAGAGCCTGCCAAAGCCTTCCACTGCCTCGCCAGTGCCCAGGGCACGCCGAAGCTCGGCACAGTCGCACACTGCTGGACACTGGCGGAACATCCTCACAACCATCTGATTTGATATTTTTTTTTGAGCTGGACTTCACTGAAATCATTCCATCAATTCTTTCTAGGGCTCCTTGAGGGTACGTTACAGAGAAATCGGCATGTACAGTTTCATAATGATGTTCCACATTTTCATTCTGAAAAACAGTGCGTGCCGCACCACAGATTAAGGTGAATATTGCCAGTGGTTTTATATCTAAAGCCTAACCTTCCTTGGACTTTTTTCTTTTTTTTAATGTCTTCTAGTATTGAAAATGCCTTTAATTTGTGACCCAGCGCTGCACTGCATCTCAAGATCAAGCTGCAACCCTGCATTAGGAAGCAGTATCTGCCAGCTGGGGAGGGCACATCCTGGGGGCAGCTCACACCTCCTGCCCTGAGCATCCAAGCACAGGCAGCATGCAGTGGTCAATCAGCAAATCATAACTTACATGACAGCTAAATTTATCAGGAAAAAAAAATCCGAAATACCCAGAACAGAGTAAAAGAAGATAAATATGCTAGAGCTTGAAGGGGCTCATGCTGTGTTCCTGCTCTCGTTGTTATGGGACACAGGGTGACCTGAGTATCCCTCCTGCACCACATCTTCTGCGAAATCCCAGTGTGATGCATGGATCCCTGTGGGACAGCTTTCACCTAATCTCAACAGCGGTCCCAGGGGCCGGATCTGCAATCCCCCACCAGGCACCGGCTGCAAACACAATTTAACAGATTTTTGTTCTGATGAACGCATCCCAAGGTACTCCCGAAAGGCAGGGGATGCACTCCCTGCCTCCGGTCCAAAGCCAGCTGCATCCCAGGGATCACAGGGCCTCTGGACAGTGGGGACCAAGCGTTCCCAGGGCTGCATGAGAAGGGGGCCAGGAGGGGGGCCGTGGCAGCTCTGTGTCATTCAAGGATGCTGCGGCAGTGGAGCATCCCTCCAGTGGCCCTTTAAGCCAGATTGAAAGATGCTCTGCATTGCCAGGCTGACAAAAAAGCGGCATTAGCCGAGCTGTGAAACTGGCTCTGTATGTTTAATGTCTCTCAATGGCTGGGATGGGATAGCGCGGCATAAACTGAAAGTCAAGCAGCTGAATCCTTGTGCACTGCTTTGAAAAATTAGGGGCATTTATAATGTCTAATATGTTGCAAGCCAGGATGATTTAACAGATGGTTTAAAAAGAAAATCAGCATGTCAGGCAAGGCCCATTGTGTAGCTCTCTGTAGATTTCTGTAGAATGGGAGAGTGATAGAAAATGTTTTTCTTCTTTATTTCAATACTGAAAGATGTTAAAACTTGAAACCTTGGGGGGAAATTGCTTAATTACCCTCGTGGTGTCAGTGGTCCAGAGCACTGAGAAATTTTAATTCCCTGCAGAAAGGGGTCAAATAGGGAACAATCAGGACACTTTTTAAACTCTTGTTAATACCTCATAACCTTTAATGAATAATTTTCAGTATCACGGCCAACTTAACCTCACACAAAAGATACCAATATTTACCTCTTCATAGGTTCACCTTAATTCTATGCACAAAGAGAAAAATATAAACAACGTATTTGCTTCCATGCATTCAAAATACATGATAGGTTATTCAGATTATTAAATGCCTGTGTTTCTCTTATACATTGGTTCATAGTTTCTGTACAGTTTTAAATTTAGGGTGCAAAACCGAGTTAACTTTTCTTATACAAGTAAGCAGGGATTTCCCTGTACCAAACGTTCAACAATTACACTGTATTTTTATTTTAGAAAGAAGAGTTAATATTTAAAGTTGCCCTTTAATACTCATTTGGAAACACTGATTGAATAATAAGCCAAGCAGCTCAGTGTATCACATCTCTATTAAATTCTCTTGCCTTCTTTAAGATTAAAAAAAAACACAACTTTTTTCTTCCTCTAAATGCAAATCTTTCTGTGTAACACTGTGCCTAATCTACTACAACTAATTAATCTGTTTGAGCTGATGAAATGTTACCTCTGCATTTTTTGTTCCTTGTATACAATTATTGTAACAGTGGTGAATAAATCAATATTCCCAATCCAACTGTAAAAAACAATCAAGAAAAGCAGTGCTTCTCAGGGAAAAAACACCAAATAATATTTATTAACTCTGTCTCAATCCACAGCAGAGCCTAATATCATTCAAGCATTTTCTGCAAGTGTAATAAGCAAACTCAAATACATGATGAAAGTGGCACATGCCAATAATTTCACCATTTTACACTGCAGAGTAATTGAAGGATTTAATGAGAAACAAACCAATAAAAATAAATAGACCATGCGAGAGGAGGAGAAACTGATCTAAAATGGAAGTTGCTCCATTGTGAGTTTTAGGGGTTTTTGCATGGTTTGACCGGGAAAAATGGTGTTGGGACGATTGGCTGTTTATTTCTACTTATTTTACATTTCACAGTTTGATTTCAAAGAAAGGAAAATCTATGTGGGTTCGATTCTACATCAATATGGTCTCCTTTTCCTGCCACTTCCGACAGATCTGTTATTTTCCTACTGAATTATATGACGAATAGTATCTTTCTGCCTGAAGTTAGAAACTGTTTCTGTTGTATTGGTGTTTATAAATAACTCTGAGCAGCCTAGCCTTTTAAATAATAGCACAGAGTCCTTCTGCTTTTAGAAATGTCTGTAAATCACACTCCTCATGAAAGGAATTCTGATTACAAACAAACTCCTTTGTCTCAGCAGTGCCCCTAAATTTTGGTCGTGTACAAACATCTCACTGAAGAATACCACCAGCACTCTACTGCATACAGAGCAGGGACAATACACACTTGGACAAAAAGGACATTACAGCCTTACTCATTTTTGATGTATGTTTTTGGTAACCCCAGAGTTGGATCAAGCTTTCAATCGGCCTGACCCAGCAAAACCTCATAAATGGGCTTTTTAAGAAAGAAAATAAACCCACAAGAAACCACAAAGGACTTGGGAATTCTGACCTGAAGAAACGAAGAAATTTGACCTTTAGGCACCCCAAAGCTGATGCCACAGCGCCAAGCTGGGAGTGGCAGGACTGGCAAAGCTCCTCCTGAGTGAGAATTTGGTAGGGCATAAAATCAAAGATGTTTCCAACTGAGCCTGGGGTAACACTCGGGGAGGAGGAGTTCCGATTCACAAATAATACTCCAAAACCTTTGAGGGGCTAAGAGAAACATGGGAATGGTTAGTAAAGACCAATAAGTGAAAAGTTTGCCACTTGCTGGCTCCATTTGAAATACAGATATTTCAAATCAGTGTTCATTTTTGAGGAAAGACAAATTCCAGAGAAATGTGGGCCACAAATGGCTCCGCACTTGCTAAGCATACGAAACAGGCAAAGACAAGTCTGCTAAACCTGAATATTCAGAGTAATCATTCTAAATATTGAGTACTGTACACTTGGTAAAAGAAACAATAAAACATAATCTCATCTCTAAAGGGGATTATTTTCAGCAGCGTTGTTTTGATGTTTTTCCTTGTATGCACAGTTGAAAACACTGACTTGTAATAAGTTATTGCTTTGTGTGGTGCTTTGGGAAAGAGGGAGAGGGCAGGTTCAAAGTCCAAGTGCGGAGAGGTCTCTCCCTGGACAACCGAGGTCCAATCTCAGTGTACAGGTCAGCAACCCCTTTATAAAATCTTTGAAGTGCTTTCTTGAAGGGTATTGACTGACCAAAGCCTTTTATTTCATATCAAGCTCAAATGTAATGTCTTTATGAGCATAATGCACAAATCAATGAATCAGGACATTCAGATTATTTAGATGGAGCTGAGAGTGTGCAGCATACACTGAGGTGCCTTTATAACCATTTATAGTCTTCAGATGAATATTGTATCCCTCTATATTGTTTACCAGACAAGCATTTTACAAAACAGGGTTCACTAACAAAATATCTTCTCTCTCTTTTCTTGTCAAGATAACAAATTTTGTCTAGACAATGCAACAGGAATGAATGTAACAGTTGTTTTATCTGCCTTGGCAAGACTGAAGCTGTAAGAGTAATAAAACCCATATTCCTCTCTTCACACAAGCAAGCATCATCATTAAATTATTATTATTATTATTATTATTATTATTATTATTATTATTCAGTAGTGTGGAGGACATAGACTCTTCTATACCCTGTTCTAATACAGCATAAAAAAAAATATCTGCCTGCCCCATAAATCTTGCAGTACCCCATTTTTGCAGCAAATTTATTCTGTACTACAGGTAGAGTTTAGCCTATGTCACCTTCCATAGAAGCACCAAGAGACAGTGTATAGAAATTTCCTTTTTCTGGGGTCCTCTTGCTTCTGCCTGAAAGACACTATGTCCTTTCTCTATCAAAAACAACAAGCACACATCTGAGTCTCCTATCACAGAACCAAACTATTTAGCATCCTACAAACTATCTATGTGGATGTTGCGTTTCTCCCCAACTGAACTTCTTGTGCTTGTCTCCCACCTTCCTGCCCTCCTGGCTCCTGTGCAGCCCTCATCCCAATGCAGCACAACATAGCTACGGGCTCTGTGGCTGCTGGAAGGCACAGAGGCAAAGTTCCACCCTCAAACTCCCTGACTTTGTACATTCCGGGCAAAACAAAACTGTTTAGAGAAGACGGATTCTAGAATAAGAAGTTATTACAATACAGCACAAGGTCAGTTATACTTTCAGTGCCAACAAGTTATAAAGGTCTCACATTTTTGGCAGGAACACTTTACTAATGAAATAGAAACCATGGTGTTATGAACTTTAATGTTTTTGCAATGTTTTAATGGACCTTACTCAAGGACCGGACTGACTATATGTTCCTGGGTTTGCTCCTTGGGCTAAGTGTTCATTTTTCACTGTCCCAATGGGAGAGAAAAAGAACTGAAATCGCTCTTATGTCAAATTCATGGATGCATAAATGTGTAAGACAGAAGAATTGAGTATTCTCACTCCTGTCATGACTTCTAGCAGTGAGAGGGTGGCACAGAAAGAGAAAGGCTGCAGGCTTCATACCCTGACACACCTCGGACCTGGACTTTTCAATTCTGGCATCCTCAGCACTGCTTTTCCTCTTGTCTCAGCTGCTTTTTAAGCAGTCCTGTCTGGGCAATGGCCAATCCCACTGTGGACTTCAGCCCTTCCAATGCTGAAAGGGAAATTCCTTTCTGTGGTGCAAAACTTGTCCCCCTTGGGAAAACTTGTCCCAGATGCAGCATAGTCATGAGCAAGATAGGAACAGTGGTTCCCACAGGTATATTTCTTCCTTTTTCAGTGGACAGAAATGGAATTTCTGCATTTGTATATGCAAACCAGGAATATTTCCCATACTCATGAATGGGGTTTTGCACTAGGCATTGCCAACGATGCTCCAGATATGAACTGTCCAAGCACAAAATCTTGGCCAAGGATCCACTGGTTGCCAGCATCCAGTCCAGCGTCACTGGCAGACTTTTAGGCATGCACTAACACGTCTTTGTTCTACTCCATCAAAGACATGAGCAGAAAAGTCAAAGCAGCAAGCAAAAGCTGTTCAAATCCTGAGCAGATTCTAGCATAACTGCTGCGCTTCACAGGACAAGTATTTCAGCGTTGGTAAGGACCTGACCCACTCCACCACTAACTAAGCAAGGCATTTCCAAATAGCTGGGAGAAATGCCTGTGAGCAGAGCAGCTCCTCCAGCGCTCCTCCGAAAAAAAAAACCACTTACCCCAGCTCACCTATTGCCATCCACCAGGTTATGTGTCAGAGAACTGCACAGCTCCTTCCCCAACATCCACCAATGCTGCCAATTTCTGGAGATCCACCAGCAAAATCCGGAGTAACCACCTTATCCTTCCCCAGTAATTCCTCCTGAGCATCACCACCCATGGATACCAGTTCAGGGGCTCTGATTCCCCAAACCAGAGGAAGCTGGCAGAGGGCTACAGGAACATTACATGTTTGTTACCCTGCAGTCCACCCTGTGATCAGCTTGCCAGTTTATATTTTTGTTACACGAGGTGTATTTTTATTGTGAGCCTCCAAGACAAAATTTATGGAGTTTTCAGGTTGTCTGTATAAATAAATATAAAGAATATTAGTGTGTAATGTAGGGAAAGTATACACCGTGTTTCAGTCTGGTATTGTAGGGTTGCGTTTTGCTTACTTGTTTTTTTTTATCAATGGGAATTATAAGGTAGGTATTTCCACTGTTTTAGCTGTCAGCCAATCCATGTAAATTCCTTCTATTATAGGAAAAAAAGAAGTGGCCCTTCATTACCAATCAGAATTTCATTTCTGGCCTTGACTGCATCCTTGCATAAACCTTTCTCAGGAATGACAGGACAAATAAGTGTGCTATATCTCTTGAATGCTCATTTTTCAGCCATGCCGAGGAAGATTGCCGAGTATGTTGTGCAGTTCCAGTGTAATTAGTCTTTTTTAATGAAATGGACCCTAGATATATTCCACTGTGGAGATTCAATAATAGAATTTAAGTGAAAGTAATTTCAAAGTGCAACAGTAGTTTACATATTAGTTATTGTATAAAGAAAAAAAAAAATGCTCTGCTGTTCTAGGTTAAATGCAATTAACATCCAGGCCTTCTGCGAGACTCCTGGGAAAGAATGATTGGTTTGGCAGGTTATTTCTCAGATTTTGACAATAAGAAACTCCACATTATTTTAACTATATACTCTTGTTGAAAATATTACAACACTCTCTGGATTCAAGACCTTGAAGCAACTTAGTAGAACACATACATAACTCAAGAATTTTTACTAATTAACTGTTACTCAGAAGTACAATTACCAGTTGTGCTGCTGCCTGAAAAATACTGCATATAAATAATATTTTGCAATTCTGAGTAGATGTCAATTCCTTTCTATTTCACTGTGAGAGGGAAAGACTCTTCTGTTTGATTTTGGAAAAATACAGTATCCAGAACCCTGATGTGGGAAGAGTAATTGTGATAATTAGAGAAAAATATATTAACTATCTTTCCTTATTTCATATAGCTTTATCCTACATCCAAAGGAAAATGTGGGTTTAAGAGAAGTACAGAGAGTACTATTATAGCACTGTTGTAAGACTGTTCAAATGTACCAGGAGGATCTTTTCATTTCTATTACTATTTTTCTTTGTCCTTAATAAGCACTTTTTTTTAGAAGCAATATATTTTCATTTGAAAAGTTAAGCCTTTCACTCTACATTGTTTTAAAAATTTTACTTTTGTGATTCTCTAGGAATAAAATCTAACTCTTGCAGCATCTGTTAGCTAGTTTGATGGGTTCTTATTGCAAAGGACCTCACAAAACATTGCTCATTCTTAGTTGCATGAGAAAGCTTGGATCAAATCCCACTTTTTTTAATGTTTGCTGGGGGGCGAGGAGGGGAGGGAAGATGCAATTTAGGCCAAACACAAAACTCTATCTGATCTAGCTTGTTTTCATTGCTTTTGGACACTTCCTGCAATGTAAATGGTCCTTCACAGGCTGTTAAACACAACCTCTGGCTTGGGAAGTCCCTGAGATGCAGATTGCTGGAGACAGAAAAACAGACAAGGAAAGTCTTACTATATGTCTCCCCATACCTATATTTGTTCTTATGCACCAGCTATGAGCTTATGGGACCAGACAGATTATCAATATAGCCTACAACAGCTTTTCTAACAGAGTAACCACAGCATTTTACCTTTGGGAAATTGCAGTGTGACTGTGTTTAAAATCTACTAAAATTAATAAAAATATTCTCATTGACTTCAGTGAGCTCTGGACCGCCCTGTTGCATGTATGTTTTCACTTTGACCTTCAGTCATATAAAGAATTTAGATTTCTAGCCAAAGTTAGTAATCTAAAGCATAAAGAGATGTACCTCCACAGGACAACTAATTCCATCTTTAAAGAGGTGTCTAAAATACACCCTTTCCTCTACCAACTACAGAAATGTCTTGGATGTAAAGCCTGAAATTGATACCAAATTCTCAGAAGGCTGCAATAAATGAGATGGCTCCCATTCCTAATGGCATAGTGGGTGATAGTAATGATAAAGTGAATTTTGTCAGTCCAACAATAAAAGGAATAAATGCCAAAAGGAAGAAACAAGGTGCATACAGACCCAGAAAATCCTCCAGAAATAGTCAGATTGGATACACCATTTGTGTTTGTAATAGATTTAGGTGCACCTTAAGATATTCCAGGCCTCCTGCTTATGTTGTCCCTGTTCTGGCAGACTTGCTATGTTGGTTTTCTTTACCTTTTAGTGCCTGGATGCTGGAACAGTACGGCTTGCACACACACGTGCCCGTTGGGCACTGCCGCCACAGACTTTCTGCCAACACTCATCTGAGCCGGTCTCGTCTGCAACCTCCATATCCCACCACACATCTCGAACTGTTGAGTTTCCTCAGGAAATACTAGTCAGGGGCTTGTTTATTTTGCTATTATGAGTATATTTTGCTACAAGAAATTACACTTAATTATGTTATGATATTTTCAGAACAGTTAATGTTAATATTAATGCGTTGAAAACCATTTTTACTTAATTTTTACTGGGTGTTCTTGTATAATTAATAGGGAATTTGTTATTAAATCTTTTATTTGACTGATTACTTAATCATTCCCACATGGTTATTGAAGACAATCTTACATATAATTAATTTCACTAATAGAGACTCCCCATGTTTTCCTTCCTAGGCCAGTGTCTGCATGGTTATCATGTAATTTAAGGCTTTCCTGGGGCACCTTTAAATTATGCACATATTTGTATTAATTATATATGGCCAGATTCTGCTACTTTGTATATAATGGCTAACACTCCCTTCTGTAAGTAACACCTCTGAAGTCAATGGAGATCCTTGCCACCGGATCAGTGTGATAAAAAGTAGTGGAAAACGAGTGCAAATCTGAAGAGAGAAGGGATGTAAGTTTGATGCTTTCAATCACTTTCTGCCAGTGCAGACCTCCCCGGGTATTTCCTGCCCTCTCTCTTTCATCACATCTGATCCAAACAGACGGGTTCATCCACTACACCACCATTTCAGGATCAGAAATATGACAGCACAGGAAGCACCAAGGTGCAGGGAAGGGAGCGCTCTCCGTTACCACCTATGAAATGCAAAGATAGAGGGCGTACAGTAGGCAACAAAAGACCACGGGCCATGTGTGCAAACGTGATAGGGAACAAATTATGTTCAATGTCATGAGAAAGCACAGAGTTATCAATCAGGTGACATGCCAAATCCATGACAGGATGCTAAGTAACGCACCTGATGCCAATTATTGACTCCCAATGACAAATTGGTTTTGCATATTGCATATTTTCCCCCAGACTGAAATGCAGAGGCAGTTCAAATAATTGCTAACTACACTATTGTACTTGAGAGGGAAAATGGAAAGAGTTTGTGAGAGGCCAAGTCCTGAGGAATTAATGTGAGCAGCATCCCTCCGGCCAGCTGCAATTTGCATTCTGACGACGGCAGCAGCAGCAGCAGGCTTGGTGAAACCTCAGGCCTCCACCAAACCAAAGAACCATGATGGGCTCCAGGACAAGGCTGCTCGGAGGTCCCCAGGGAGCTGCTCCTTGGGAGTCACAGGGAGCACAGGCTCCGGCTGCACTGGCTCCAGTGGGGAGCAGAGCTGGGGCTGTGCCTCACCTGCCCATGCTCCCCCCCTGTCCCTGAACCTGGAGCACCCTCCGCCAGGTGTCTTGCATGCCACTTTTCCATGCCTCTGTCCCATGCTTTGGTCAGGCATGCCTGTTGAAAACAGCAGTTTCAGTGATGCTTGGTGATGCTTATTCTTGTTTTAAGAGATATCCATTCTAGTTTAAAGTTTCGCGTCAGCGAGACATGAAACATGCGAACTTCACCCATTTAAGGGAAACTGCTGAAATTCCTCCTTCTAAGCACGCTTGTAGCCACAGCAAAACTCAGCTTCCATGCTTGTGATATATGGCACAGTCCTAATGCTTGGACGTGGTTGACTTTTCCAAGGGATTGAGTTGTTGCAAACCAAACAAAGGTTCAAAAGCTGCAATCAAGTTTGTCTTCTCTTTCCCAAATCTGTTTGTCAAACATCTACATCTGAACATGGCTAAAGTAGAGCAAAAGTCTGGTTCCTGAGCCCAACCTTCTCTCTGCGTGCCGCAAAACAGATGCGTGTGGATACATGCCATGATCTGAATCAATGGAAATACTGACAGCTTCTGACGAAATCCACTGATGACAACGGGACAGGGCATAGCTCTCAAGTTAAGCACAAACTCAATTCTTTGTGGCACCAATGCTGCAGCAGGAACTTTTAAAATCAATTTATTCTTGGGGAGCTGAGTGGAGCACGAGCTGCATACAGAAGAGTGGCCACGATAAGTTCATTTAAAACAGAGACTCTTCCTAGCTAACATTTTAAGCTGCCCTCAAGCAATTCTCTTCCACGAAGCAGTATTTCTGGGGAAAAAAAAAAAAAAAAAAGGTCTTATAAACCCAACTCTGCACAAAATTTCCCAAACAAGCAGGGACAGTGTTTGGTACTTGTGGAAGGATGAAATGTTTGAGTCTCCAGGGACTGAGTACCAAGAGAACAGTTTAGCTGCTAAATATGAAAGAGGAAAATCATCATCAGCTGAAGCCCTAGATGGTATTTTCAATGTTTTGCTATTTTGATTAATTTAGGGCATTCCAGAGCAACTGATTTTTGAAGTTGAGATCTGTGAGTGCCCGTCTTACACCCTGTTACTTGAAATCTTAAACCCACTGAGGTAGCATCACGCCCCCCTCTGCCATGCAGTCGTTAATGTGGGCGATAAGCACTATTCCTCCCCACACACTATTTAAATTCTAAGACAGCAACAAACTATAATTCACAGGGAACCATTTTAAATTATTATTATTCAATGGCTTGTAAACTGTATCTCATCATTAAACAGAATAATAAATAAAAATAATGACCAGCTTTCAAGCCAACAATGTAAAGTATATAGTTTCCAGCCAAAGATTTGGTTCATTTTATCAGATTTTAATTAAAGCAAAATCCATCCTTTAATTGTTAGGTTTAGAAAACAGTATTTGGGATTAGGAACTAGAGGAAATCCCATATTCTGTGTTGTCTCTGTGCAGCTCTGTTGCTATATAGACCGAGATATAGATTGGTGAAGAAAAATATAATAGCCCCACAGATACTTTACAGTACCAAAACTTAGCTCGGGGCTACACATCCCCAGATAAAAGACAGCAGCTCTACCGAAGAAACAAGAAATTTGTTGGCTCGGCTGTTTGAAGTGTGCATAGCCAGCATGGAGGAGGAAGGGGTTAAAAGCAGCAGGACGGGCAGGGGGGAGCAGCAGCCCCCAGCCCAGCCCTGCCTTACCCATGGTCAGCTGCATCGTGTAATTCCATTAGGGTGTGAGATTCAAATGCAGAATTAGCTGTTGCCTACGCAGAATTATGTTAAACATGGCCCAGACTGAAAATCAATATTCTGCTTAAGTAACTGGCCCTCCAGTAATTTAATGAAGCTAAATTGCATTACACGGAGGTAAGGTGGTGGGGGACCATTTTGTCTCAAACCTTCCATTATACAGTGACTGTACAGCTGTATGCCTAAAGAGAAATTAAACACATACACTCATTTCTTCTTGAAGTTGGAACAGTGTTTTTTACACTGGATTACTTGTCTCCTTCCTTAATTTAAAACTACAGTAAATAATTTGCAGCCATATAATTAGGAAAGAGCCACGGTTTCATAATAAGAGGGAAAAATTGCTACCAGAGTATTAAAGGATTTTTTTTACTTCACAAGAAAAAAATGAAAAAGGACATTAAATGTTGGATCTGTATTAAAAATGTAATTCTAAAGGGTTTAAATCTATGACATGTCTACACTGAATTAATTAAATTCATGATCTGATCAAGGACTGAAAAGCTACCTTGGAGCTATCTCTTAAAAATGCTATGTATGTACATGTCAAAATAGGAATTAAATAAAAGGCAGGCCTTTGATTTATTGGCAATTCATGCATGCATTATTGTGCTTTCTTGCCTTGTAGTAGGAGCAAAGTCAAAGTTTTATAAAGCACCTGAAACCTTTACCGCACGCCTCTTTATTAAAGGAACTTTCTTGCAGAAGATGACTGTACCAAAACTCCAAGCAATCTACTATGAATATGATCATGATGACATCTACGACGACTTAACTTGTGTTAAAGCTGATTGACAAGAACAAAGAGGGTACAATTACATTATGCAGTACTTGTACTGCACCCTCTTTTATTTATTATTCAGCTACAAAACTTCAACTGGAAGAAACACTTCAGAGTTTTGTGTCGAGGAGATAGAATTAAATTGACAGTAATTCTGCTCTGTGCGGTATGAAGTTATGCTGATTAGAGATTACTTCCCTCTAAATCATTTGTCACATTGCCTTATATAAGGGTAAAACAGACTTCAACCATGTGTAGCTGCAGCAGTATCTTTGGGGAAATGCAGGCAGCAGAGTATGTATTGTTTAAAGGGAAAAGAAGTGATTTGCATGCTCAATCGCTATTTTTCTTGCCTGTCCGACTACCAGAATTTTCCTTCTGTACTTAAAAGGCAGTTAAACAAATGAAATTTATTTATGCCAAACATAAATTGAAAACAGAGACATTTAAAAGCATGTGTCTATCTAATACATTAGAGGGCATCCCTATCCTGAAAAAGATATGCCAATGTAAGCGGCAAGACACAAAATTGGCAACAGTAGCTTAGAAATATCAGGTCAGGCTGGTTCTTCCTAGCAAGCGGCTACAGCTGAACAAGCAACGGCGTGGCTCTTCTCTGGCTTCTTTTTGCCGCTGATTTGTAAATGCTGATGCAAAGCCACCGGTACCGTCCTCCTGCCACGGTGTAGGTGTCTGAAGGTGTCAGTCTGCTCTGTTGCTCCAGTCTCGCTCTTTAATACCAGATTCCATTGTCAGGCAGGAGAAGCAATCAAATCTATTCATTAGGTTATTAAAATGAAATTTCATCACTGTTTCTGGACCAAGATTTACAGAGAATGGACCAAAACCCCACATACAGCATGACGGGCACCAAGGGGTACCCACCTCTATTTCCTTCTAGCTCTTAGGAGATAAAACATTAGTAATATCTGAATATTCAGGAGATCAGATAATAGAGAGCCAGCTCTGCCTCTTCCTAAACGGCGGCTGTACCCCATGCGATAGATCTTTATGCCGAAGCAGCCTCACAAGGCAACAGATCCAAGGACGCCCATTGGTGATCACCCTCCTGTAGTGGCAAAGCTACTCTCACAGCACCAATATTTGAAATTACCATCAGATGGGGTTTTTTTTAATCCCTCCTGACTATTATTTCTGCAACAACTTGGTCCCATGCCAAATGAATGTGGGAACGCTCCATGGGTGCTTGGTGCTACCTCCAGCCACGCAGCAGTGTGTCCCTCGCCTCCCAGGAACGGTCTGTCTGGATCAGCATCGCCACCATCACCTTCTTCAAAAGACAGTTATAGTGTAATCTAAGGCAATCAGGGAATGAGGTGGAAAATTCAGTCTCTCTCCTTCTTACATGTTATCGATTGAAAGAAAAAAACTTCCAGGAGAATTTATTTTTACACTCTTGAATACCAGCTAGCAGATCTATATTTTGTCTCTGTTTCACTCAAAAGATCTTTTACTCCCTTATTTCTTTTGGAATGGCAACTCAATAACGTGTAAATGAGCATTTATTAATTATACTCCAGGTTAAAGAACTGTTTTGAAGATATAACTGCTCTCAGAAATCCTGAAACCCTTTCTACTTGATTTCAGAGTGCATTATAACTGAGACAGAGCCGCTCCCTGCAAAGCTGAGTTCCTCACTTATAGTTGCCACTAGGAACTGCAGGATTTCCTTCTCCCCCCACCTTAATAGCAGAACATGAGTTTAAACATATATTCAACAAGGGAAACACGTCATGTATTTTATAATGCAAAGTCATTTTGTGCGAAGTGTCCAGCAATTTCATTTTCTTTAAGACGCACCTTTATGTTTAATGATACTTCCTTTGGGATTTTCATTAATATTCTGTTAAAAAAAAAAAAAAAGATTTTTTTTTCAACAAAATACCTTGACTGACTAATTCAGTGTTTTCCTTTTGCTCATATTTACATTTAGTGTTTTGATGATGTTAAATTCTACAAATGAGAGCAGATTTTAAGTGTTCCTTTCAACACAGGCTGCCTTTTCTGTTTGATTTCTCTTGCTGATGGTGTGTTGTCAATGCTGAATGCTGGAATTGTTGTTGAGCAGGCACAGCTGGATGAATTAAAGTCTCTCCAGTAACTCAAACCAGAAATGACTTCATCTCTAAACTTTCCATGTAGCACAGGTCAGAGCTCTGAGTAGGGACAAAAATAATGGCGTTACCAGAGAAAGAAAAAGTCAAAAGTACAAGTCGAAATATAGAAAGCAGTTCGGAGTCATCTTGCGCAACTGCAAAAATTTCCCTGTGTGTTACCAATGGGGTCTTTTACAGAGTGAAGTCCTGGTGGAGGCATTTGATAAGTAATTGTATTTTAAGTTCAAATAGAATATCTGCATGTGTGCAGATACAGAGCACTGTACACTTATCTTATTACCTATTTACTTAAACTATCTGTGAGTATCCTAATACTTAGGATATAGCTACTCATGCCTAATGATATAATCTATTAATTTATTCCAGGAATTTTGCCAAAAAACAAATAAACGCGTTGAACACAAACATTTCTTCCCCATTCATTTAGAGCTCATCACGAACACTGGAGCATTTCAATGTGGCAAAGGCAGATTTTAAAAGGTAACATATTTAATTAACATGAAGCAATTTCTAAAGTAAATACAAGATGGGTACATGGTAATTAGGCACTGCTCTGTGCTCCCTGCTGGTTCCAGCCTGGGCTGGGATGGGGAGGGAAGCTACAGGGATACCCTCACCCTGGACCTTCTCCTCCTCCTCAACCCACTGCCTTCCCAGCAAATGCTACTCTGTTTCACTTAATAAAAGCGTGTGACCCACCGTGAGAGCAAGGGGAGCTGGAAAATTTCTTTTCATATCAAAACATTTCATCATTTTCCTTCTTTCATGATAAAGGAAAAAAATCACCCTCAGCAGCTGTATGTTTTAGAGGGCAAAGCAGGAGCAGCCCCTTCCACATGCACATCCTTAGGTGTCCTTTGCAGATTTTCCTGTTGAGCATTTCAGTCTCTCTGATGTCCAAATACGAATAAAGTGACATCTCCCATCAGTAGCCATCATGCCAGAGTTTTCAGTCTTTTCCTTAAACATGAAAAAGGTCTTGTGTTTCCCGTACTTTCTGTATATGCCCCAACCTCTCTTGTCTCTGAGGCTGTTCACAGCAACCTTCACACCCACACGAAGCACCTGTATTTCTCCATCACAAGCTGGAGCTGGCACGACAGAAGCCTGACTTCAGATGTATTTAAAAAGAAAGGCTCAAAAAAAAAAAAAAGAAAATCTTTCACTATGTACGTGTTTGAGGGCCTCTAAAGCTCAATGTTCTGTGCTGAAATCGATTTGTGTTATCAATAGGCGAGAATTCCCAGAGCTTAAATTGTGACCTGCTGTTTACCATCGCAACTCTGAAAAGTCAGCGTAGTACAAATAGGGACACAGAGATGAACCTGAGAGGACTGGTGAGAGCCACTTCTTAACAGGAAGCCAAAACATCCAATAGTGAGAAAGTCCATTGGTATTACATCAAACCTCTGGACACACAGGTCCATGTAATATTCTGCATTTTTTTCTGTTATATATTTCTGTGTTTCGAGTGAGTTATGGAAATTTTACGTGTTTGTAAAACCTCGTAGCTGGGACGTTATGCAGAGATATAAAAAGCTGCTGCACAGCACTGCAGAAGCACAAACAAAAGCAGTAATTGAGGGATAGTACTGAATGTATAAACACAGAATAATATTCACACATGCAAGAAAATGTGTCAGACTCCTACCAATAATTACGATCTACTAATTGTAATAATTCCAGCTAGCTAATGGTCAGTCTGTACCCTCTACTTTCTGCCTATGGTGACGGCAGGAATTGCAGCACATTAGCTCTGGTGCGGAGGCGATGACTTTGTTCTCCTCCGCACAGCCTGTTGCAGGGGAGACGGCCAATAGGTCCTGCTCCATAGGAGTGCGTGGCTGTGGTGTCCTGGCAAGCCTCCATGGCTGACGCAGGTGGGCCCAGCTGCCCATGCCAAAGTCCTCCCGGTCACACCAGCACTGGCACTAATGAGATCATTCCTGCAAGTTCACGCCCTGGCTTTCAGCAGTCTCAGCACCGCCTGTAGCACCCTGCATAGGCCCTGATCCAGGGAAATGACAAGAGGGTATTTGGCTACAGAGGAGGAGGAAAGTCCATCTACTCACGCTTGGTCCATGCAGGTGTTCCCATTCTGCCTCCAACCTGATCAGACGCTCTTCACCTGTGCTCCCATTTCTTCACCTCTGAAATACTCATTCAAGGAACTGAGACACGATCTGAATTCTTGAGAGATCTCTTTACTCACTCGTGGTGGCACTGCTAGCCCTTAGCTAGCGTAGAAATGGCCATACCACCCATGACCTCTTGACTCATTCCATGCAGGGAGACTGGCACTCCGTGGCTCTCAGCTCCCTCCTTCCATCCCCCCCTTACCTGCCCACAGGGACTGCGTGGGTCCATCACATTGCCTCCATACGCCACCATCCCGCCCTGCCCTCTCCCAACCTGCCCTCTGCATCGCTCCCTTGCCACAGCCTGGCACGCACTGCCTCCCTCACGCAGCGTGCCATTGCCCTGCTCATCTTCTGCTTTACTGGCCCCTCTGGCTTTCAAGCGCGGTTCAAATTGCTGTTTGAACCTTTTCCAGAACTCCTCAGCATTTGCCCATAATTTTTAAGGCTGGTGGGGGATTTACATCTTGCAATTGCACCGGTGCAGCAGCAGCCGTTTCTGTCTTACCTTTCTACTTGTAGCAGCCAGCCCTGCTTTCCTTCAGCGTGGGTACATTTTGCTGGCATTTGCCAGGCTCTCTTCCTTTCTGTTTGTATTTTTAGTGTTTTCAGTGATGCTTGAAGCCAATTTTAAGGTAACATTAGAAGTGCAATAAGGCCTTATTTACACGGCAGTCACAGGAGTGATGCTACTGTGCCTACACTGCTCCCGTTGTGTGTGTGTCCAGACACGCACATGCTTTTGGGGTTGTCTTTGGGGTCAACAGGGAGTCCTGCACCTTGCCAATCTTATAAATGTGTGATTCTAACTCTTACACTGAGAATCCGCCCCTCACAGGCCTGCGTATTTGCATCGAAATTTATTTTTTAATATCAGAAACTCTTTGCGATTTGCATCCTGCCGCATTCACCCTACTCTGAGTCTAAATATGTTTGACTAACATGCAGACTGTCATGCCAGCTTGCTTGTCAGCCTGCAATGAGTTTCTGACCCAAATTGCACATTCTTGCTATTACTGATAATTGTGGTTTCATGCAGAGGCTGTGGTCTGCCCTGCCAGAGCCAAGAGCAGCCCAAGAAGCTCTGCCCATCCATCCTCCACGTTGGCCGAGTCCCGGACCAAGTGAGCACTGAGAAGTGGTGTTTCATAATGGGCTTTATTTAAAATGAGTAAATTTTTGAGACTTCTGATGCATTGAAAGAAAGATCGCTTTGCAAACACGTTTGAAATATGTAATTTGTTTCACGTGTATATTATCTTCTGCATTTCTCTCACCTGCCGCAGACTCTGGGAGAACCATGGTGTCCACCGCTGCTCTGCCACCCCCAGTTCCACACTGCCACTCCCTTACAGCTGTCTCCGAGCTGCAGCTTGTGCAAAATAGAACAAATCCATGTCTTCTCCAGCACCAAAGAATTACTCATCCTTCTTCCTCCCCCATTCTGCACAAGACATCCTCACCACTATCATCGTTCCTGGAGCCTTGCGAGGGGGCTGGTACCCAGCACCCATAGACAGAGAAAAGTAGCTGACAGCTCTTGGAGCAGGTTTCCAGCCATGTATCTCCTGCCAGGGAGATTCATCACATATTTAATCTCAGATCTGGACCAATTTTTGCGATTTTCCGGTTTCAAGTATGCCAAAAGTTCACATTTGTTTCTGTGGAGCCACGGCTTGGGAAAAGGACCGGAAGGACCAAATCCTGCATTCCTTCTGTGTTCCAAACATTTAATGAATGTGAATTTTAGACCTGCAAGGTTTGTGAGATCTGACTCTGCAGCTATGACTCTCTTGGTATTTCCACTTAAAAATTTTATTTTCAAGGCATCATAATTGTATGCAAAGTTTTTCTTGGATCTGAAAGACAAAAAGCCCTAACAAGTCAAAGCTCAGCCTGGGAGAAACAATTGATGTACATACAGATGGAAAGACATTTTCAGAAGGGAAATCTGAGGGTTTGATACTTTTTTCATTCTTATTCGAAATTGCTTTGGTTTTGAGCTCACACTTTATCAACTGCAGAATTCACTTCAGTGTAAATCTCATTGATTTCAACCACATTTTATTCCAGGGATAAATGTGATTCCATTATTCTGTTACAAAGTACATTAAAAATAAAATGTAGATGACAACTTTATCACTTAAGATGGCACTCATTACATACGTGTAAGGATTCTTACTTTTTTTTCAAGAGGAGTTTCATTTGGATTTCTAGCATATAGCCATGCATATGTACAGCAGCCGAAGAAGCTATAGCCTGTCATTTCAATAAAGCATGTATGAAAGCATCCCTAAGCACCTCCTGACATGTCAAGAGCGTATGGTGTAAGAGTGCGTCCATGTCAGCAGTGACAAGCTGAACCTTAATGGCTCTAAAACAGTCTTTATGGTTTACTGTACCCGTAATCCATTTTATAATGAGTGCTCAACTAGACACAATGGTTCTGCGAGTTTCCTCTGCCTTTTAACTCACCCTAAGGTGCCTAGACGAAAGAAAAAATTGTGGGTGATCCTTCCAGAGAAGTGTTACGTGCTGAAATACTTATGCACAACAGATAAATTAAGAATAAGGCTTTACTCTAATCCTTAAGTTTCCTTCTGTGGATTTTAAGAGAGACCAGTATTGATATTTTAGCGTAGTTTTCGGGGAAGGTTTTAAATTTTATTAGCCTGGCACTGCTTTGGATTTAGAAAATACAGGGAAAGGGAAGAAATGCTGTAAGCTCACAATAGACACTGATAGTATTTAGAGTTGGAACAAAAGCAGAATATGACATTTCCTATCATTTCACCCTGATCCTGCTCTCTTTATCCATGCAAAATAACAGGGTTGACAGCAAAGAACAGGGCAGCTGTGGCCAACACGTCGCAAGAGCAGTAGCATCCTATTTGCAGCAGTCTCCTAGCATAACCCATTGAAACTCAGCTCTTTGCATACATCAGTTGAACAAGCTGTTCCTCCTTGTAGGAGGTAATGATCTGTAAGAACTCAGGGGTAGGCACCCATTTTAAAGAATGGCAAAGTAACAGAATTGGAAATAAATAGCGGGAATCTTCAACTAATTCATCTTTCCTCAGCCTTATTTTGTTTATTTATTTAGGGGAATATGTGCACATGACATGAGAGTGAAATGAAGCCCCATCTCTGTCAGACCCTGACAACCCTGCTGCTCCCACTGGTCTCCATGACAAATGCTTTGCTGCCTTCCCAGGCAGGTGTTTCACGTTGGCTTCTGCCCATGCAAATGTTTCCATGCACGGGTACCCGTGCTGCTGTGCTCAAAGCTGAGGCTCTGACACTGGAATGTAAAATTTTAGAGACTGAGCCCTTTGATGGTTTAGCCTCTGCAAGCATTGCTGACCAACAGAGGAGCGAAGCATGGGGAAGCTCTGCTTGGCTGTTGCCACGAGCCCAAGGAGCACAGCAGGGTAAGGTGGATGCCCCCATCCCTCACGGGGAGGCCAGAAAAGCCACTAATTTTTACAAGAGTGGTTGGGTTTGGAAGTTTGTTTTTTCTTAAGGTAAAACCTATGATTTAAGTCATTTTGTCTCTTAAATGATAACAATAATGATTATTAAAGAAGAGTAATAAATCCCTGCCTTGAAGGCCATAGCCCTGGAGCAAACTGGTTTCTTCAGTCCGTACTCATGCTGCAGAGGTCCCCAGGGAAATGCATCCCTTCAGGTCATCCACCTGCCATCCCCGGACACCCGGGAGACCTTTGCTGGTGTCCAGCTGCTCTCCCTGCATGCCATCTCTTTCCAAGCCCTGCTTCACCCCGTTCAGAGCAGCCAGAACGTGAGCCCAGCTCCTCCAAGGGATGCTCCTGGGCGTTCTTCCAGAGGACCCCCCTATCTTTCCCTAGACAGGGACCGTCTCTTCTGCACACACAGGAGGTGCCTGGGTGCCACCAGGAGGGTGCCCTGCGGGTTCCAAGCCCAGGGGCTGGGTGCACAGCGAGTGCCCAAGGGGGAGAGGGAAGGAAGTAACTAGAAACAGCCACTAAACTGTCTATTTAGAGCCTGGGAGCATTTGTGAAAGCCATCCCCATTACTGTTGAAAAGATGCAAATTTGGTGAAATAATCAGCTGTATGGCTGCAGGCTGTTTCTCAAGTACCCTGATTCCTTACAGGAGTGAAGGTATTAGTGTAAGACACACAGCAAGGCCAAGTTCATGTTGCTCAGAGGTAGCCCCTAACCAAACTCCACCAAGTGCTATAAAACAAGATTTGTTATCCTGGAAAGCATTGACAGTTCATCCAATAAAGCCCCAAAAAAACAGAACCCTTAAGGCTGGTTGCAGGGGTGCAAAAAGCACCGCTCACAGGCATGTCTAACAGAGAAAACATGTGTTGGTTGCCACCGCGCAGAGTCCCTCACCTGTCCCACACTGGATACCCATCAATTAAGGCAATCGCCTTGCATCAGAGTTTTCATCAAAAATCCCTTGCTATGTTTAAGGATTCATTCTACTGCAATAAAGTACAAAACCCAAATGATACATTTGCTTTGTATTGAAAGCCGGTGAACAGCTAAAGAATAGCTCTGCTTTAAAATCATTGAAAAATAACTAAATGCATGACTTAATGCAGGGTGTTAATATACTGCACATCTGCAGACTTCCCTCTTTGCCTCTCTCTCCACCTCCTAGCTTTATTTGCCTAAAACTGGGGGGAAAAAAATGACTCATTTAAGGAGAGGATAATATTTAACACGAAACCCCCATTCTCCTAGTGTTTATTATTTTAAATATTGTACTAAAAAGCTTAAAGTACTGTAATGCTTAAACCATATATTTAATTTTAGGAATATCGAATATATTCTTAAACCACCAGTGGCTTCAACATAGATAGAAGGCAAGCCTTTAGTTAAGTAGTTTAATTATTACAATGGTAGCCCTCCCTAAAATAATTTTTAAAGTCAATTGCTTAAAATAATATCATGCAAACAAAAATACATGCTATCATCAGGCACACCTTCAACTGTGTTCATGTTATGCATGCAGTAGTACAGAAAATGCCAATATAAGACATAATTTAAATGTTAAAAATGTAATTTTATAATATTATTGAAATACATATTTTTTAACATATGGCATAAGGGAAAAAAAACAGCTCAAGTTGCTTTACAGCACAATACTGGAATAAACTGGAGTTGGAGAGGGTGTGTTTGTGTGTACAACTGAGTTTATACTACAATATGCATCTTTATGTATTATGTATTCAGTTTTCTCACATTTTTCTCAGTGGGCAGATATTGTGCTGTAGTTCTCAGAATCCCTGAGAAAAACATTTCAACAAATTGCATTACTTGTCTATACAGATATTATAAGGAGCACAAAATAGGCGAGGAGAGTCTTCATCATATAAAGCCTTTTTTGATTCCTGCCCCCCCCCAATCTTCTGTAACAACATAAAAGATACTGTTATGACAAGTACTCTGGTAGCTCATTCTTTCATTTATAATTTAACCACAGCCTATATAACCTAATCAGAAAAATGTGGAGCATGATTAGTACAACAATCGAATACAGTTGGGCTCCTTGAACAACTCAAAGAACAATACAAAAGAAAGCAAAAAAGAAGAAGGGGGGGGGGGGAAAGCGAGGAAAAATATCGCAGGCATATCAGAAAATATGTGGTATTTCTTTAATATTTCATTTTAAACTACCTAATTGTGTTTTTAAGCTTCGGTTCCTGTAATTTTGCAAGACGAGGCATTCCAGTGAGAAAACATATGGTAAGGGATTTTTAAACCACATAGCTAGAGTGCATCATAGACTTATCTGCTGCTTTAGTGTCACAAAAATCCACCACTGAATTTATCCAGTCACCCATTAAAGAAAGAAAAGAATTAAAGGAAAAGGAGTTTAAAAATCCCCAAATGCTACAAAAAGTACCGCAAAGTGACATCGGGTTGGAGCCAGAAGCTAGGTAGATCTGCGAGACTTCCCACGTCAGGAAAAGTGGCAATTAGCTCTCTCAAGGCTGCTGGTTATTTCAGGATACTGCATAGTAAATATTGCATTCGGTTGTGACAAACTGTCATTAGCAACAACTTGTAACGGCGGCTCGGCTAAAATGAGTTTTAATGAATCTCGTGCCTGGGACTGAGGTGAACTTTAAATTGTGGCCCTTCTCAAAGCCTTCCCAAGGCACGCGCCCACGATGTTACCTGTATCCATAAGGAGCAAACCGAGGTGTGTTTTAGTTCAGCACGTAGGAGCGGGCAAGAAGGGGTTTTGCAAGAAAGACATTGAATCAGCACTTTATACGGCACTTTCTGAGGGGATGTCAAGACGCGATAGTGACAAACTTTGATGTTTGGATGCAGAAGGGAGAGTTGGGCATCTTGAGATGATGCTCTGGCTCCCAGGGATGCAGGCTGCACCCGTCGGCCTGGGTGGAGGATGCTTCTCCCACCCAAGCAGCCTTCTCCCAAAGCCCTGACGCTGACTGGAGGGAGAGGGAAGGGTTTCCTTGAGCTGAGCCTAAGGTAAGAGGAGGACACGACCAGGCTCAGCTGGAGGGGAATTTCAGGCAACGCCTCGAACAATGCCACGGCCACACGAACACTGAAGGAAATCACAATGCCTTGGCACTAACATAAAGTCTTCTCCTTCTGTGGGAAGCAGAGTTAAAAGAAACTTTTAAAGGCCAGTAGTTAACTCTTGGTGTGAAGAAAGCGAAACGCTGCAGCAGGACTGCAACACATAACCATTTAGCCCAGGCTGAATACAGTGTTTTGTAATCGGTGCGAGAAACCAGAGCTTCCAGTTATTCAAAAACGCTGCAACACAATTTATCCCCTTGAAAACCCTTCCTTCACATACACACGAACAGTAGAGTGTGTCGCTGCGTATATATTTCTGCAAGCTTCTGCCTCCCCATCCTGTTATTATCTAAATTTACCTGGAATCGGTCTTTCCAGTCTTTGCTGCTTATCTAGCTTTTAAAAGACAAACTCTTAACCCCTTGCACTTAAAAGGATTCCCCCAAGGTTGTCTGCTTTTTTTCCACCGGGAGTTTCTAAGTGTAAGGACTGAGAAAAGTGTAAGGTGTTAATCTTGATAATTAGTGCACAAAACCAATTAGAGGTCCAAAAAACCTTAAGGCGCAGAAAGTG
The DNA here is from genome assembly GCF_017976375.1 of Cuculus canorus. Lineage (NCBI taxonomy): Eukaryota > Metazoa > Chordata > Aves > Cuculiformes > Cuculidae > Cuculus > Cuculus canorus. The sequence goes on from NC_071407.1 coordinate 31,783,355, forward strand.
ATTTTTTGTTTATTTGCTTACCTTATTAAGTTAAATATCTGTCTGAATTAATCACTAATGAATGTGAAGAAGGCTCAATAGCACTGACTTAATGAACAGCAGTGTCAAATGCATTTTACAGGGCACCAAATCACTGGGTATAGTAAGCCAAGTTGCTATACAAAATTACTTTTCTGCCCAATTTTCTGTTTGCAAAGCAGTAAATTATTTACATTTATTGTGCTTATTTAAGCACTTAAAGAGTATGAATGGAGCACAAGCACGTTTTAAAAATATAGAATCATTACACAGCCCTGCTGCTGGAAATTCATGTTGTTTTCCCCTAAAGCTGCCTCCCCCCACTCCCAGGCTTTCTTTTACAACAATTCTTGCAACACTCCATTATTATAACATTATTAAACATATTTTTCTCTGCGATTTATTATTTTGAATACTTTCAGGGAAGTGCTGTAGGACTTAAATTTTGCTCACTTAGAACAGTCCCTTTTATACTTGCGTAGTGGCTTGAGCAAAGTTCCTACATTTTCTGGATAAAACTGTACTGTATTTCACCAAAACAGCTGCATTTTTGCTCTCTTTCCATCTATTATTCACATCATAAACATCTGCATTGTAAGCGTCAGATGTACTAATTGTCATACCTCGAGCTCTGAGTATAAAGTGAATGTATCCAACATTATTCTTCTGGCTTATAAAAAAGATTATCTTTTTTTTTTGTATTAGCATCTGAAAATGCATATCTCTTTATTTTTTGAGCAGACACAGAGGCTTTCGCAGCTATCTCTTACGATGTGGTTTGGGGTTTTTTTCCTGCTTTGGAAAGCCTTCATGAAATCTTTTCCTGCTGCAGTTTTTGGCTGCATGGACACGCAGGAGGACGGTGAGCTGATTCATCAGCCCTGCGTTAAAGATACATAATGGAATATAATGGAAGGGAAAAGACTCATAACAGAGGAGAAGAAAAAGTGAAAATCCACAGCTTTTTAGGATCTCTATAAAGGTGATTCTTTTTTTTTTTTTTTAATTGTAGCCTACAGAACAGTCAAGTACATGTTTTGTAGTAAATGTGTAGCCAAATGTTTGCAGGAGAAAAACTTTGTTTGTTATTTTAGGGATGAAATGCTTTGTAAGAGCACAGAAGCTGCATGAAAGCTCCTGCACATAACCTAGCGTGGATACACACCGATTCAGACTTTGCGCATTAGTTCTTCCCTACCTTGCCTTAATAAAATAAACAGTAATAACCCTTTGAAAGATATGTTGTGGGAACATTTAAAGGGGGAGAAATTGCAAACTGCATCCCGCAGATTTAACTATTTCAGTGATTTGTTCTAAATGCTAGTAATGCAACATTAATGTTAAAAAGTCCCATGCTATTCATAAGAGATTATATAGGAGTAAACATTACAATGGCTGTAACGATCTAATTAAAAGAATCAGGCGCACTTGTAAGAATCCTGCTTAAAAATAATGGCAATATTAAAATCGATGGTAGAATCCACAGTCCGGAATGGGACAGGAGATTGTGCTGTGATCAGACGGAGCCTATCTTGTCTGTATCTGAAGTCCTCTGGTCTTTGTTACTTAATGCGATGCAGAATATCAACGATCCCTTCAGTATGTGC